>NC_056744.1:377522562-377667562 GCF_019279795.1 Protopterus annectens
TCTATTCCCAGATGCTTAAGAAAAGCTGCTTAGCATAGTTCCTATAGATTTAACAAATTGAATGCCCTTGAATGCCCTTTAGGTCATACATCTTTTGAAGGAAAGAAATTAAACGTAAAAACTGAGATAGTAACCAACATGTACATGATATTTAGGTTTATTCAATGCATGTGTAATAAAATGTGACAGCTGTCAGTATGGCAAAACATCTAAACACTTAACACAGCATTTTTTTTTATTTATCTGGGTAACCCCACTGGTTTTAGGGGCAATCTAGGAACACTGTCCAGTTTAGTTACTTGCTTTGATTCATACAGTAGGTAAATGTAGGTGTAAGGGATCAAACCCTGTAACTCAGATTACAGGAAGCAGTTCAATAACATCTCAGTGCCTCAAACGTCGGCATTAACTGTACTAATGCAATAGAATGTTTAAAGAGCACCTTAAGGACAATGTGAAATGCCTGCTATGTGGCATACAAAGCAAATACAGGGGTTGTTGCACGCAACAAGGTATGTGTATGGGGAAGGGCATATGTGGTATAAAATCTTATCACGGTTTGACCTGCAATGTCCATTCAACCCGGAGAATGGCCCTGGTCATTTAAATATTTGGGACTCACTCAGTGTCTGTTGATAGTATTTCACTAATAAATATGGTATCATTTCAGTTTCTAAATTATTATTTTAGTATTTCATATTCTGGAATAGGTATTTGTAACCTCAAGAATGTTATGCGTACTGAAACAGCCCAGAGTAACTTAATATTCTTTGAGGGTCCCAGGGCATTTGTCACATTTGCTTCTACCCTTTATCAGTCCTTCTGAAGGATGATCTGGGACTGACCGCTCGGATTTAAACAACAGTTGTTCCATTTTGTAAAGCAGTTCTTTATTAACACAAGAGCTTTAACTAGTCCCCTGAGAAATCTGGGTAGGAATATTAGCAGAACTACATTGTGGCACATTGTTAAGGAACTCAATGCACAAATAAATACAGTGTTTGGACAATGGTAGCCATAGGCAGAATAATTTCTCTTGGAAGCTTTGCAGACATTCTTCAAGTTCCTGGCAGCTGCTGAAAACTATTAAATTCTTTTCTGCATAGGACAGACGCAACATATGTTGCACGTTCAGTTTCTTTTGTGAGGTACTTGAAGTCCTTCCCACATTACTATTACTGCAGATATTCTGCTATTTACTATTTTTTTTTTTACTCCAGAAAAGAAGTAACACTCTTTATTAAGAGCGTATCCAAAGATTTACTTAAGAGATTAATGTTCCCTTTCTAAATGTATGCCTTTCTGCAAAAAAATATTTTTTTAGTTAGGATTTATAGAATGGTTCTTAGTGGATTACTGAATTTGTACTCTCGAATAAAAAAAAATCAGCTTTTCATTACTACAGCATGCTAAGGTCTGTATTTTTATAGTTGTTTTTATCTTAACTTGAATCCTACAAAAGGGCAGAGTTTTCCAAATTAAACAGAACACAACAGTATCTCTGAATTACTATTTTTATTAGAACAGAATGAATGCAGCCATGTGATTATGGCCCCCATGCTATTTCACCCATTTTCTTGGGTTTGTTTATCTACAATTCACTACAGAGTTGCTAATTGTGCTGCATTACAGTTTGTTTGTGTCTTTCGGCTTTTCCCGGTTAGGGGTCGCCACAGCAGAACTCCGGTCCACTAATGATTGGCAGTAGAGTTTTATGTGCTGGCTTGCCGGGCCTAATGCACAACCTTCAACGAATGTCACCACACAGAAGACACTCTAACTGAGAATCGAATGGGCAACTGTGAGGTGACAACACTACCGCAGTGACAATTGTGCTGCATTTACAGTATTTCCTCATATTTTGTGGCACCCATGGTGAAAGTATAATGTCTGCCTTCCTTGGCAGCAGTCCAGTTAACATACTTCACTTGTACTGAAAACAAGGAAATGTGGGATGTGAGGTTAACATCTCAGAGACAATTCTTTTAGAGGTATGCCCTGTTCTTAATGTTTAAAATACCAGGGAAAGGGAATCAGACCATCATCTTTAACAAGTATTCAGTTTCCAAGGCAAAGCTAAATAACCACAACAGCAGGGCAATAGCCCCTAGTCGAAACAAGCTAAGAAAAAGGAAACAACGCAGGCGTTCGTGCCCAAGATGGAACCAGAAATTAGAAACTAATAATCGTAAAATAATGAAAAAATGAACTTGAACAATTAAATTTATTAACAAAAGGAACCCCCTGCTAAGTGCTTTCATCCAAAAAATCATGACTTCATTAGAACATGGGGTGAGGTAAAGCAGTCAACATTTAAACAAAATACAACCCATCAAAAAGTTCAGACCTTAATAAAATAACTAGTCCAATTAAATAACAGCTAAAATAGATGAATTTGAATTCAAGTGAAAGAATGAAGAGATGAAAGTGCAGAATAAACAGGGTATATTTTCATCATGTATTCATCATATTTGCTTCAAACCTTAACAGCAAACAATAAAAAAGTAAAATGGAAAAATGTTGGCTAGTGAAGATGCTGGTTAAAAAACATCACAGCATAAAGCAGTGTAAAACAAACCCAGTATTTTCCAAGTCAGTGATTTTAAAGTTAAGTAACCTTCATTTTTAAAACACTAGTAACAGAAATTTTATCATTTAAACCTGACTTTTCGGTAGCGTTTAAACGTTGCTGCCATACTAACTCCCTGTGCTCCAAATGGATGTCCCAGTCTCCACCACCTTGTCAATAACCCTGAATTTAAATTAAACACATTCTTTGATTGAACCCATGACAGTGCATTTGTATAGGGCATTCTTCATGCCCATCTCTCTAATATTATATAAGTGTTCATAGACCCTCTTTTTAAGACATGTTCGGTCTTCCCTATATAAAAACTGGAACATGAAACACAAATTGCAATATATACAACACCTTAGATTCACAATTAGCCCACAAGGAAGGACACAAAAGTCTGCCTTTGTAGGTTATGAGGTAGGTGTCCCCTCTCCACATATAACAACAGAAAAGTTCCACATCTCCAGGTGCGTGGGGTCCTGATATTAGACAGAGACACTAGGGATTATGCTAGTGGTACAGCATACCCTATTCACGCTGGGTTGACTGTTAACTTTGAAAATAAATGTTCTTTGAATTCTAGCAACACTGTTCCAGAGGTTGGACTTAATGACAGGGTCCACTCTTCAGTGGGTGGCAAAGGCTGCGGTTTTAATGTCGATAACCATGGTGCAGAGGGGCATTTTTTTTAAATCTGGGAACAACTTTCTACCTCTGACCAGGTTAGAACCAGTCCCTCAGGAAGACAACTTACTCCTATTATCTCCACAATGAGAAACGCCTAATTCTGACTTTTTTCAAGGACCAAAAAATACTGTGTGAGAAGTTTATAAGGGGTCAGTGGAAGAGGAGAGGATCCAGGAGATGGTGGAACCAATTATCTTGACCAGCCTGAATGGACTTATATTGACTTCTAAACGACTATCATATTATAAATTATAGTCACATTCATGTCACTTTGGAGCATTTTTGTTTCAAAAAGGGTTTACCTTTATTCCTTACAGTGAATTATTGGCGAGGAAATTGAATTTGGCTTTTTTTTTTAATGACTTTAATGATTGTGATTAAACTAGAAGTGATTCTTCTCTAGTGATCCGTACTCCCACCAGTATGTTCAATTCCCCCATGCATCCCATTATGTGTTTTAACAGGGTCTGCGAAAACGAACTTTGTAAACTTTGTGAAAATAACAGTAGGAAATATTATAACCTGAGAAAGACTGAGTTTGCACATTTAAAAAAGTTATCCAAGGACAAATCCTTATAAATTATGAAACAAGACAAGGGTGGGGGAAAAATGTTGGATTTGCTTTATGATGGCACCAGATATAGTGTAGTCTCTTTAAAAAGGATACACATTGCTTATAAGAAAAGTGATTCATTCTAATATAATGCACTGACCCGAGTGTGTTTTTTCATTAAGCACCCTAGAGTACCTTCCATCTTTGGGATCCCCAAAGTTCATAAAGACCCTTCTGACCCTCCCTTGAGGCCATCTGCTTCAGCACAGGGGTCTAAAACACACCCCTCGCTGTTTTTTAGATCGGTCTTTGAAGCCTTTCTCCATATATCAACCTCATATATTGAAGGATTCATGGAGTTTTTTTACATAGTGTTTCACCTAAATCCTGGCACTGTGATCGAAGTTTTGTAAATACGGATGTAGTTGATTTGTTTGGGAGTATTCCTCATCATAGGGTTTACTATGGCTTAGAGAAGCCCTTAATTCATAGACATTAGGAGAATTGAGTTACTTGTGGATCTGACGGAGTTGGTATTAACTAACAATTTCTTGCTTTTTGAAGGGGAATATTTTAAGGCATAGCTATGGGGACAGCTTGTACCCCCATCTTCACCAATGTGGTCAAGTGGAAATGGGAAACCCTGTATGTCTTAAATTCCTCTTTTTCACAGTACTAGACAAAATATTTCCATTTTTTTTGGATGACATCTGTATTTTTTTGGATTGGAAACAAGATTATGCTTAACAGTTTTATCAACTATATTAATGAGACCACTGATTTTTTCCACTTTACTAGTACCTCCTCTGTGAATGTTTTGAACTACTTGGATGTTACCATATATAAATCTCAGAGGGGGGTTTATTTCCATTATTTTCAGGAAATTCACTTTCTCAAATTCCTATTTGTACTACAACAGTAGTCATCCTAGAATTAAAAAAAAAAACAATTTGGTTAAAGGCCAAATTATTATGTTCTCTAGAATGATATTCAATGATTTACTGTTTGTAACAGAACTGGAGAAATTGATCAGTATATTCTTGGTTACGGGATACCCATACCAGGATTAAAGGTGAAGCATTATTAGGGTGAAGGGTTAGATATTTGCATATTTTAGGTAGACAAGAAGAAATACATACAGTTAATGGTAACATCACACAGAACAACAGGAGTTTTTCTAGGGCTATGATTTTGAAGTACAGTTCGATTAGCGGAGATCCTAAACAAATTATTTACATCAACTAGAACTTTTTTAAGACAGATACAAAATTGCTTGACTGTCTTGGTATCAACACCATGTTTTACACAAAGGAGGAGTTACAATTTGAGAAGTATTTTTAAACTTTCAGGAAAAGCTTTTATATCAGGAACCTGGGCACCTGGAGATATGGAGCTTGTCATTACTGCAGTTATATGTGGGGTGGGGATACCCACCCATATCCTACAAAGGCTGACCCATGCATCCTTCCTTTTGGGCTAATTGGGAATCTCAGAGTGCTGTATACATAGTGCAATTTGTGTTTCATGTTCCAGTTTTTATATAGGGAAGACTGAACATGCCTTAAAAAAATAGGGTCTATGAACATTTATATGTTATCAGAAAGATGGACTTGAAGAATGCACTGTACAAACACACTACAACTTGTTCGATCAAAGAAGGTGTTAAACTTAAATTTGGTGTTATTGACAAGGTGTATATCTCACCTAGAGGTGGAGACTGGGAGATCCATTTAGAACGCAGGGACTTAGTATGGCAGCCACATTTAAACTCTACCCATTTCTATTACTAGTATTTTGAAAGCTAAGGCTGCTTAACTTTAAAATCACTGGATTTGTTTTATACTGTCTTATACTGTGACGTTTTTTAACCAACATTTTCACTAGCCAACATTCATCCATTTTACTCTTTTATTGTTTGCTGTTAAGGTTTGAAGCAAATATGATGAATACATGATGAAAATATACCCCATTTATTCTGCACTTTCATCTATTGACTCTTCCACTTGAATTCAAATTAATCTATTTTAACTGTTTTAATTGGACTAATTATTTTATGGTCTGACATTTTGATTGGTTATATTTTGTTTAAAACTTGACTGTTTTACCTCACCCCATGCTCTGAGGAAGTCCTAATTTTTTGATCAAAAGTGCTTAGCAGGGGTTCCTTTTGTTGTTAATAAAGCTAATTGTTTGAGTTTGTCCTTCATTATTTTACAATTAATTAGTTTCTAAATTCTGGTTCCATCTTTGACACAAACCCCTGTAGTGTTTTACGTTTGTTTCCAAAGCAAAAATAACCTAAGGGAATGCAGGTGGGATCATACTTCTCAACTGTACAGATTTTCGCAGAATGTCCAGTTCCAGATTTTTGTCTCATATTCTTAATCTGTTTTTCATAAAACTGTGGTTTTCTGACAAATTAGTGGCAAATCACTAAAGAGTGAAGTTAGAAAACAATGACAGACAATTGAGCTTCAGACTTCAAACCCTTCAGAAAATCCATGCTAACGCACAACCTGTTATTCCATCAACTTTCTAAGTTTGTAAGAAGAATATTTAAAAAATGTCCCTATTTTTGGGCCTTTGTCCCACTTTTATTTGCGCTTTATCCAGATTTCTTGCTCTAAGAGGTTGACAGGTATGGGTGGGATCACTCTTATAAAAAAGTAAAAAATGGAAAAAAAATCTCAGGTTAATCTCAAGCATGTCATCTCTCAGAACACTACTGTTTCACAAACAGTTATCGTGTCTTCAGAATGCACCCTCCCTATGTACAAAGTCACTAAAATGTTTACGTTAGAGCTCTTATATGCATGTAAATTATCAAACCATTAATTGACCAGTACTGAACTCCTTCTCTCTATATGTTGGTTTTATACTTCTTTCAATAAACACGTATTAATCTATATGCAGGTCCACTATCTACAGGGAAATAATGTAAAGTCAGAAACATTATCAGACAGTTTGATATGATTTTTAAAGATTTTCAAGTCTGATCATTTTTTATGCATTGAGATGCAAGAAGCACGTGTTGCCTGATAGGGTCTCTGATTTGGCAATGTGTCAAATTTCCATGCTGCAGCTGTCAACAACTGTCTAGTCTTGGATGGGATTTTTAAGCAGTTCCCAGTGCAGCTGCCATGAAGCAAGCTCTCAAGGTGGTGAAAACAAGACCACAAAAGAGTAGAGTAAAGTAGCATGCATACAAATGGAACACTGTGTGCACCACTCCTTGTGGCAGCATGCTAATGCCACAAGACTCGCATGTTCCAGGCATAATGCATATGTAGGGAGAGGGATCTCAGATGCGAGTTAGCCTGCATTTCTTATAGAAATCTTTCTTGTCGTAAAAAACGAACAACAGACAAGAAAACAAAGCCTTTTTAGGATTAACCTAATCTTGAAGCTCAAGCACAAAAGATTAGCAGAATAAAACAGATTTGTTTCTCAAGGAATGCCACAGTTGTAAAACTAAATCAGCATATTTAAACCAGGTGATGTACAAAGGCTAGCCGTTGGCCTACAGAAACAGAAGCTGCAATACAGATGTACTGAGTACATACAAAAGATACAGCTGGATATTTTTGCTGCATCACTCTAAACCTCACAGGGGACTGAAAAAAAATTGTCTAGGAGTAGGAAATTTCTATATTTCGGTGTGGAGAACTAATAGCTCCCTACTTGAGCTAAATGTATTTATTTATTTTTTTCAAAATGTATACATTTTATTCGACCATAACATGTAAGAAATTTTATTTTATTTCTTTTTCTTTACAGGGATGATCTGATAGGGTAGCAGCCCATTTTCAGCAGTGGCCCAGGGAGAAAAGCTCCACAGCATAATTACATAAACTTAGAATAACAAGCACAATTCACAGTATTAACAAGCATGTTTTGAATGTAGTACACCATGAGAGTGGAAGCAGAGACAGACAGTTACTAAGTATAGTACAGACAAAGTCTTTTTTTTGTCTGATGGAAAGGGAGTGGAAACATTCATATTTAGTATCTATGAATTTCTGACAGATTGATTACATACATTTTTTGAGCAAGATAGTATAAGAACATAATTTAAGCTATTTCCTTCGAGATTGTATTTGCTCTGAAAGTATAGATTGCTAGAGGATAGTTGAGAAGGTCAGAAGTCTGTGAATAATGGAGAAGTACAGGAGCTATTAGTAAGAGAACTCTGGGGTGACTTCATCCAGGAAGAGAAAGAAAAAATAAAAAGTGAAGGAGGAGGATGGATGGCATTAGCTGGGGTTGATGCAAGAGCAGATCCCTTTGTTATTGAGGTACTCTTAGCAGTTTTTTAAATTGTGGTGGGTTGGTATTGTTTAGAATATGTTGTGGAATAGTGTTCCAGATTTTGGATATAATGGGAATGGAGGGTGTCTCCAGCTTTATTGTTTATTTATTTATTTTATTTTACATTTGTTGACCGGGCTAGTCTAACTGGAGATATTTCCATTTTCAGTAGAGGCCCGGGGAGAAAAGCTCCACAGAGAATACATTAAGGCAAACATACTAGTGTTTTAAAGAAAGTTTTAAAAGACAGAAACTAACAACTCTACAGTTACTCATTATTACTAGTGAGTTTAATACTGACTCACATAGTTACAGTCACAAAAATACTTATATAACTATAATATACTAAGTCTGATAAAGATAACTAAATGAAATAAATACTACCACACACAGTTAAACTCAAAGACATCATATAAAGTTAAAAAATACTTTGAGAGATAAAGATAAGGTAGGAAGTATGAGAAATGACAGCTAAGAATATGAGAAATTAGAAGAGGTAGGTTGTAGGAAGGAGAGCAAGTAAGATAGTCAGCAAGCAATGAGAGCTAGAAGCCAGTCTATAAGCAAAGAAGTAGTAGGAAAACAAGTGGCAGAAGAAGAGGAAAGCCAGGTGGATGATAGAGTAAGTAAGAAGTAGGAGATAGTAATGAAGTAGAGTCTAAGTGGTGGAAGGATTAATCAGGTTTACTACAGGTGCACAGCCAGTGATTTTGGAAGTGAAGTTTAATGTTTAGTTTGAAAAGAGGTAATGATGCAATGGTTGTTATGTTGCTAGGAAGTAGATTCCATTTTCTACCTACTGAATTGGTGAAAAGGGAGTCGCCAGCAGTGTTATTTGATTTTATGGAATTAGCCAATAGTTTACTGGAGGAGCGGAGAGAGTTAAGATTATTGTAGGGGATTATAAATTGAGAGAGTATAGGGGTGTTTGTTGGATGGTTCAGGATTTTATGGGCAATAGTGAGTTGTTGGGTTGCAAGATAGTTTTGGAATTCTGGCCAGCCTAGTAGTAGTAAAAACAATTTTAAACAGCATTTGGTATCAAATATGCTATGCTATTGTTGCTTTTGGAAACATTTAGTAATGTTTTATGTGAGGACTGGAGTTGCCGAGTGGTAGCATAAGGTTGAAGCATTTGTTGTAGGGCAGGGGTCTTGTCTGGTTGGTATACGATATGGCGGGTGAAGATGAGTTGAGTGAATGTTAAGTGTTGGGGGAGTTCTAGCCATTTCACTTGTTGGAGGGCAGAACAGTGGTGGGACCTGTGAGGGGAGCTTGTGACAAATTTGGCTATTTTGTTGTAGTGGGACTCATGGTTTTGTTAGGTCAGGTTTGCATATGTTGATAAGACAAGCATAGAGTAGCGTGGACAGGAGATGAGTTCTGGAGAAATATAAAAAGAAAAACTAATGAACTTATAAAAGCACTGAATCCAATCATGTCAAATGTTAGACATTAACAATTTTAAACAGCATTTGGCATCAAATATGCTTTGAATAATGTGAAATAAGATATTCAAATAGTTCTTGAATGCAAAAGCCTAGGAGGGCTGTCCTTGGAATCAAAGTTTGTGTTCAGAAACTGTTGAAAGTTTTTCAGTGTCTTTTGTTCTTGTTTTTCAGAGCTTTAAGGTTATGGCTAGAAAAATTATCATAACAAATTTTAACCACAGCCTTTCTTTCTTCCTTATCGGAATGGTCGACTCATGAAGTTCTAGGAGCCAAAAATCTAACCTGTTCTGGGTGGGGATGGGGTAATTATTTGCTAGTGACTAAGCACTACTAGTACTTTAAAAAACACCAGATGATACTGGGCAGGACCTGAGCAGCTGAAGATAATCTGCATCTTCATCAGAACATCTTCAGCAGTGAGTTGATGTGTTTCTACTCTGTTTGTGTAGGGATCTGGGTGTTATACACCACATAAGCACCAGTTTAAAATGTGTGAGAGCAGGCCAAAAACCCCTCCATGTTAACAAGACATCCTTTCACAGTTGCTCTTTAAATTTATTTGCCTGTCATGCTTATGCATGTAGTTTTCAAGAGGGCAAAAAAAAAAAGATTTACAACTAGTTAGAAGGTTTTCATTTATCTGAGCTAAACTTACTTGCAAAACTGTTTTCTACCTTCAGTCATTTTGCCCCTTCCTCCTTCATATTCCATATGCCTTCCCTCATTAAAGCTCTGTGGCTGCTTCTATATATGTCCTCCCTCAAGTTCTGTGGCTACTTCCACACATGCCTTCCATCATCAAGACCTGTGGCTGCTTCCACACATGCGTTCCATCATCAAGACCTGTGGCTGCTTCCACACATGCGTTCCCTCATCAAGTTCTGAGGCTGCTTCCACACATGCCTTCCCTCATCAAGTTTTGAGGCTGCTTCCACACATGCCTTCCCTCATCAAGTTCTGTGGCTGCTCCCACATGTGCCTTCCCTCAAGTTCTGTGGTTACTTCCACATATGCCTTCACTCATTAAACCCCGTGGCTGTTTCCACATGTGCCTTCCCTCATCAAGCCCTGTGGCTGTTTCCACATGTGCTTTTCCTCATCAAGTTCTGTGGCTACTTCCACAAATGTCTTCCCTCATCAAGTTCTGTGGCTGCTTCCACATGTGCCTTCCCTCATGTTCTGTGGTTGCTTCCACCACAGAAGAGTACTTCTCCTCAGTGCATGGATACATCACTAGTGTATCTTGTGAATTTCATGTTAACTCTTCTTAACACTGGGCTGTCTAATCTACCTGTGAATGTTCTCTATACAACCCATTCCAGGCCAGCTTCCCTAATATCTACATGATCTAAATCTCCACCTTTTGCATGCTTTAGGCATGATTCTCAAAACTGAACTGCTCCCACTTTCTTATTCCTTGGACTTCTTCAGCCTGGACTGGCTGCCGTTATTGAGTTCCCCTCCATTACTTTCCTCACTCTTTTCCTTCCCATCATGCTGTTCAGTCAGCTCATGTCATTTCCTTCCCATCATGCCATTCAGTCAGCTCATGTCAACTTGTTTTCATAATGGTGTTCCTAACCTAAGGATCTTGTCCTTGTTTCAGCTTCTCTCCATCACAGTTACAGCTCCCTGCTGCCTGGTCACTATACCTAGAGTGATGTCTTCACTTCTCTGTCCACTTTTTCTTTATCTTCTGGTCATCTCTTTCTAGTGTCTATCTTCCTTCTCTGCCCCTTCCAACCCCTTCCATCCACCAGCTTCTCACTACTGTATCCTTTATGCTGTATCATAGCCGTGGGAAAGCTTAAATGCTTTGGATGGATTAAGGTGGAAAAGTGCATTGTAATTTGGAAAGCAGCAATGAAATATGAGGAATGCTACCCTGAGATGGGGCATTCACTACGATCGGTATTCTTCTACCCACAAACCAAGGCTGCCATGCCTTCATTACCAGAGGTGTCTGCTTTACTTCTTGGGTGTGTCTCATTAAGGGAGATCCCAAAAGCTTAGCTACACTCTTGCTGGATTTCATCTCCAAGAATGTTTATTGCTGATTTGTAGTGATTAAGCTGATCTGTGACTGAGAGATTAGCAGAGGATTCTCTAAGTCACATGATTTAGCAATTCTCTTTACTACAAACTTTACTCTGCCCTATAAATAGTCACAGAGAACAAGACAAACAACCCATTTCCACACATTTCAGCTACCCTATCAGCTCAAGAATCTAGGAGCTAGTCTACCAAAGTACACTACTCCAGAAGTTGATGGTAACCACTGTCAAGTTTAAAATGTAGCAAAGACTTCCTAGGCCCTCTCCTGGCCAGCAATTTGATCACAGCTCTCTGCAATCCATATATCCCAAAGGTCTGTAAGTGTGAGCAGACTGTTTCAGCTCCAAATGGGTTTTATAAGTAAACAATCAACAGGATGATTTATCTTACTCTTGGGCTGTCTGAACTTGCAGGTTGCAGACTAAATGCAAAATCATGGAATCCCATATTGATCACAGCAAGGCTTTAGATTACAACATAGTACAATTATAGCCATCATCACACTGTCATAAGAAGTGTGGCCAGTGGTTTGATCACAGGGCACTCCTTAATGATATGGTGAACGAATGTGACATAGAAAATGCTTCCTGCTGATTGCAAATTTAAAGGACTCAGATTTCTGTAGACTCCAGTAGGTGGTTCACAGAGCACTTAAACCTCAAAGTAAAAACAACCACCACCCTGTCAAAATCTTTGTGCTGCAGTTCTGCATAGGTCCAAAGAGGAACCCTTGCTTTTGTCAATTTTTATAAATAATACCATTGGGGTGTAACAGGATTTATATGCTGATAATTGCACTGACAAACTGCAATGAACTGAAAAGCTGCAAAATTAAAAGTCAAATGTGGATCAGACATGGAGTATGAGAAGCTTGAGAAGCATTTGGTCACAAATAACTTACTCAGGAATAAAGATAACAGTATTAAGACCATCGCTGGTCTTACCAACCTCAACAGTATTTACTGAGTTATTGAACCTCAGAGGGAGCGAAACAGGAAACCATAAACAAAACAAAAAAAAAAAAACATTTTGGTTATCTAGATCTAATGTGTATTCCCTTGTATCACTTGAATTTCATGTACCTGGTTCTCAAGGTAAATCAGCAGAATGAAGCTTGGAGAATAAGCAATCATTTTCTTATCCCACAAACAAAACGACATTTACCACTTTAAGAGTTCCCACACATTACACCTGATTACCCAAGTGCAATTGCTTTAAAAGAAAACTACAAAGAAAGATTGGCTGCTTACAAGCAGGATAACCAAAGTAATTTTCTTCATACCTACAGAAAGCAAAGACTGTGTGTGCTCAACAGACAAGAGACAATAGGCCTAGTACATTTCACCTGCACTCAGAAGCTAACAGGTATTGTTGTCTGATCCCTAAATGATAAATACATGTTCTTAGAAGCCCCCTTGCATGCAGTGCTGAACTGTCTCCATCTATTATGCTTGAAACATTATGTTTCATAGCAGCTCTAAGTGTCAGATTATTTTTTATTTGTGGCACCTGTAGTGTCCCTACTCTTTGCCAGTAATCAAGAAGCCTCAATCCTCACCACTGACACCGGTGAGGGATGTTCACTTGGAACAAAAATGGATACACAATATTTCCATATGCACCTGACTGCACCAAGTACAATTTCCCTTAAGAGCACACGGGGAACACACCCCCATCCTGGGGCTGGGTTTCCCTCTCTCTCTCATCAAGCCCCAAATAAGACACCACACTGACCACAGCTGTAGAGTTGAGTCCACAACAGAGTGTTCTAAGCCAATTCCTCCACCACCCTCTCTGTGAAACCAGTGCTCTGTGTCCCTGGTTCAAGTAGCTGACACACACACACTCACTCTGAGATTTGATACACACACGGAGGACAGGCACAGATTTACCAGCTATGCCCCTTCTGCCCAGTCTATAAGGAAGATACTGCCACCAGAACCCTCCAAAGCCAGCTACTATAAGGTTATTACAAGGGCACACAATTATACTGAGTTAAATTAATACTAATATAAATAGCAGTGCTTGACCAGTGCAGCAAGGCTTTCATGAGCAGCCACAGAGTCACCAAAAATATAAGTACTGTCAAAGGTTAAAATATTCTCTAAAAGAAAAGCCGCACTGAAAGGTTTAAATATATTTAATAAATAATAAAACATGAAAATACTAAATATTTATTTGAACAGCCTATCTGTCGCTGGAGGAGTGGTTTCAGCTCAGAATCTGTAGTTTTATTGGCCATTTTATTGGCCATTTTGGTCTATTTCTATCGCTTTCATCTTTCTGTTTAAAAACCCATGTTTGCACAGTTTTTGCACTTGTATTACCCCAGCAAGAGCCTGCCTGGGTGTCCTGCAGAGTCCTACAGCAGCAGAGAGAGAAAAGGGAGACTGAGTGGATTAAGTACCTATGTTTTGTTTTTTATTGCTTATTTTTGCTAGCCGCATTATTCCGAACATTTTTATTAACTTTGCTACTTATTTGAACTGTTTTTTGAATTATTATACTGTTTGCACTTTAATTGATCATTTTTAAGTGTTTTTCAACTGTTTATCTGTTAAGAGCTACACACTCAGGTGCGATAGCTATTTAAAAGGGTTTGTATTCCCATATCTGCTTTAACTTTGAAGGAAAAAAAAAAAAAAACCTCCTATCTCTCTATTCGTTTCCCGCCTTTCTAGAACCAGTAGAGTCCGGTTTTCAGATTTTGCTGAATTCTGGGCTGTTTGTAAGTTTCTGTGTTGCCCAGACCTTTTTAAGATAGAAGAAAGCTTTTCTGTTCATCAGTGAGAGTGGTGAGCTTTGAGCAGCCTGTCTTGTCACTGGAGGAGTGGTTTCAGCTCAGAATCTGTAGTTTTAATGGTCATTTTGGGCTATTTCTATCCCTTTCATCTTTCTGTTTAAAAACTTATGTTTGCGAGGTTTTGTGCATTGTGCAGCGGTATTTAACTACGGTTAAACTATTCCCAGTGCCAGAAAGTCTGCTCTTCAGATTTTCCCTTAGAACTAGCCGGTTTTCTAGTTTTAGCACTCTAAACTGTTTCTTGGGCTCAGTACTTGTCCAAATCTCATCGCAAGCACTAAATAATGAACACATTACTGCAGCACACAAACTTCCGCTCTTATCAAGAGGAAATCAGTACTTAGTACTTAAATTAATAAGCACTACCAGGCATGTCTGTCAGCTCCTGGTGTTTTCTCCTGTCCACCTGATGAATCTGGGCATCATGGGGCAATGTAGCAATTGCCTCATGTCCGCTGATAACCCTCTCCTCCTATCACCCATCACTACAACCTGTGAGGGATGCACGTATATAGCCAATCTGGAAGCCAAGCTCTCTCCAGCCAAGACTGGACTAGACAGTCTAGAGGAGAAGATAAACACCACACTCGATACATAGTCCATCAAAACCTGCACCACCCAAACCCACACAAAATAACACAAAACACACACCTACATTCATGGAGGCTCTCAATAAAAATCTGCCCAAACAACAGAGACCTCCAAGGTGGAAATGCAAGCAATTATTAAGGGGTTGTTGTCTATAACTACAGTGAATTTCCTTCAACACAGATAGGGTTGAAGTTTCTGCAGTGCCCATACTATGGCTGGACATTCTTTTTCTACAGCTGCAAAACATTCCTCCCTGGATCAGCATCTACAGCTGAGATATACAACTGGGTACTCTTCTCCCTCTGAGGAAACCTGGCTGAGTACAGCCCCCACCCTATGGTTCAAAACATCCACCTGCTTAACAAATTATTTGCTGTATTCTGGACTGGCTAATACAGGGGGTCTTCCCAAAGTCCCTTTAAGCTTCTGGAATAACTGCTTGTGTGCTGGGCGCCACAGTACCTTATCTGGTCTGTTTTTCCTCATCAGGTCTGTGAGGTGAGCAGCTACTTTACTATAATTGGGAACAAAATGTCTATAGTAACCTGCTGTCCCCAAGAATGCCCTATCCTACTTTTTGGCAATAGGGGCAGGCCATGTCTGAATGGATTCCACTTTGGCAGATTCTGGCCTGATCTTACAACTGCCCACTCTATGTTCCAGGTAGAAGACCTCTGCCATACCCACCTGACACTTACCTTTGCAGTCTGCCTAGAACCTCCTTGACATGCTAAAGGTGCTCATGCCAGGAATGGCTGTAGATAGCAATATCATCCAGATAAGCAAGGGCATAGGTTCATAGGTAGGTGCTAGGCTATTGGCCCTGGGGCCTATATAAGCCTAGCCAAAAAGTTCCCTGGCTTTTGCCACCCAAGAAAATTATTTTCCTGTGCCCCTGTCAAGCAGTGGCGCAGAAGTGATCCCCAGGGTGAATTCTATTTCCCATCCAGTTGTCATGATTTTTCTTAAAGAGGGCCAATTTGGAGCTTTGCTTGACATGAATGGGTAGTTTGTTCCAGAGCATGGAAAGTCTCTGGGACAGGAATCTATCCCTTCAGCATGTTCTGTTTATTGTGGTGACAAGATTTAGGTCCCTGGAGTGTGTGGTTCGGAGAGATTGGGTTTTTAAGTGTAGCATGTCCAGCAGCTCTGGGTTTGACACAGCTTTGTATGTTAGGCAAAGATCGCCTCGGAGTAGCCGATATGCGACAGAGTAGAGCTGGAGTTTTTTGAGATGGTCTGCATATGGCATCTGTTTGAGGCCAGTAATCCTCTTAGTGAGGTACTTCTGTGGCCTTTCCAATTATTGTAGGTGTTTTGTGAGATGCATGCCAAATGGGGCATTGTACTCTATAATGGGTCTGATGAGGGATGAGTAGAGAGGAACAATGACCTTTTTTCTAGAGGAGAACCCTTTTGTGATGAGGTGTGCCACATAGAAGGATTCCCTGACTACTGTGATGATGTGGTTATCAAAGGAGAGACTACTGTCCACCTGTGTCCCAAGGTCTCTTATCACACTTTCAGTGTTTAGTGAGCTACCATGTATGTGGTAGTTCATGGGTACCGAGTTTTTTCCAAAGGGGATGACAATGCACTTCTTGGCATTGAGCTCGAGGCCATGACTTTGACACCAAGAATCTGTCTCTGTGAGGCCTCTTTGTAGAATGTCTACATCATTAGGTGATTCTATTATGGCTCCCAGTTTGCAGTCATCTGCGAACTTTGTTAGCCAAAGACCTATGTTGGCCTGCACTTCAAAGAAGTAGATGCCAAACAGGAGAGGAGCCCGGACCGAACCCTGTGGTACTCCACTTGTCACTGGTCTGAAATCAGACTTGGAGTCAGCTACTTTTACTGTGTGGGTTCTGTCAGTGAGCCCAGTTGGCCACCCATCTTGTGACATCGGGATTTATGCCCAGTTTAGTGAGTTTATCTATAATCCCAGAGTGGGTGATGGTATCAAAAGCTTTGGCAAGGTCAAAATAGGCTATGTGCACTACCTTGCCCTCATCTATGGCTCTAGTGACTACTTCAAAAATGTCAATCAGGTTTAGTAGACATGAGCTACCTTTTACAAACCCAAACTGAGTGGGGTCCAGGGTTTGAAGGTTAGCTAGGTCTTTGTTCATAAGCTCGTCAGGCAACTAGGGTGGTAGTTTCTGGGGTCTGTTTTGGTACCCCTTTTGTGGAGTGTAATAATCGTTGCTGTGTGCCATTCAGCAGGCACATAGCCTGAGGTAAGGCTATGACTGAACATTTTACTTAGGTGGGGTGCCAGTTTGTTCTGTAGTTCATGCAGTATGCAGCCTGGGATGTTGTCTGGTCACATGGATGCTGTGTTCTTGGCTTTGGAGAGTGCAGTCTTGGAGAGTGCAGTCTTTACTTGTTCATCTATGATTACAGGGGCTTTGCATTCTTCCAGTATTAAGATGAGCCGTTTGGAGGGTGAGGGGGGGGGGGTAAAGTTAGCACTGAACCTATCTGCCAGGATGTTGGCAATATCAGTTGGTTCTGTATATCTAGTGCCATTGTGCTGTAGCTCAGAGCAGATCTGAGTGTTGCCATTGAGATTCTTGACATAGCTGTAGAATGCGTTGTGATTGTCTTTGGAATCAGTGGCGATTTTATTTCCATAACTGGCTTTGGAGGATTTTATGAGGGATCTCAGCTTCTTGCTGTGGCTGACCAGGGAGTTCCTCCAATCTTAGGAATTTACTCTTTTTTGCAACAGCTTCTTCCTTCTGATGTAGAGTTTCATGGCAGGGGACCACCAGATTGGCTTCCTTTTTTGGAGGATAGCGTCTTGGTTCTGTTAGGGAGGCATGATCCATGCACTCATGTATGTGCTTATACAGTGCATTTGTGTAAGCTGCAGCAGTCGTACCTCTATTTTCCATCTGCATGGGTGTCGTGAAGTTTGCCACTTCTGTCTTAAAAAGCAAGAAGTTGGCTTTGGAATAGTTATTGATGGTGGTTTCCTTAATGGGGGGTGAGGGTGGGATATGGATGTCTAGGGTGATTAGCTTGCGATCGGATCTGACCAGCGAGTTGACCTCTGGTGCGGAACACTGGTTACCCATATTGGTAATGACCAGGTCCAGGATATTGCTGCCCCTGGTGGGGGTGTGAACAAGCTGATCCAAGACATTGGAATTCATGAATTCCAGAAAACGTTGGGCGAATGAGTTGGTACATGAGTAGTTTTCCCAGTTAATGGTGGGTAGTTAAAATCACCCATAATCAAGGTATTGGATTGTACCTTAATATTTTCCAGTATCTTAAGAAATGAAAAGTGGGAATCGTGGGGCATCTGTAACAAGCTACAACCTGGATTGCAGTCTTGCCCAGTGTTAGTTGCACTTGGATAATTTCGGATGCATTATGTTGAGCAACTATCCTGGAGGTGTGGATATCTTTAACGAATATGGACACACCTCCGCCTCTAGTGTTTCAGTCCAGGTTAGGTGGCCGAAAGGTGTGGTATGAATTATAGCTCCTGCTAGGATATGATCTACCAGCCTCTGGAAGATAGCGGGGTCATTTTTCATCCCAAAGGGCATCTTTGTGAATTCATAAAATCCAAAAGGAGTCACGAAGGCTGACCTCTCTCTCTACTGGTGGGTGTCAAGGGCACCTGCCAGTACCCCTTGGTCAGAAACTTAGCACCAACCCAGCTGCTCAAAGGCTTCATCTGTCCTAGGCATGGAGTAAGCATCTCACTCTGTGTGACTATTTAGTTTTCTGGTGCTGCCATCTTTCTTTGGTACCAGCACCACTGGGGAGGCCTAGTTTTTTTCTGTACTCCTGGATTACTCCCAGTTCCAACATTTTCTGTATCACCTCCCTCATAATCTGTCTGACTAGAGCAGGCACCCTGTAAGAGGCCTGCTTGATAGGCCTTTTGGGTCCTTTATCCACATGGTGCTGCACCAGGTGGGTGCACCCAGGTTTTCCAGTGAACATGCCCCCAAACCCCTGTAACACTACTCAGATTTCTCAAACCTCAGAGTATAACCACTGGGACATTGCTACCTCTTCCACTGAGGTGTCAGTCCAAGCCTCACTGAGGAGATCAGTCACCAGGTCCCACTCCAACTCCTCCTGAATCCACTCCAAATACTCAGCACTAGGGCCCCCTACCATGGTAAGGTTTTATTATGTTAACATGGTTGTGTCCCTGCCTCCTGTCTAGCAGGTTTACCATATAGTTAATATCACTGACCCTCCATACCACTTCAAAAGGTCCTTCCCAAGCTACTTGCAACTTACTCTGCCTGACAAGAATAAGAACCATCACCTGCTGTCCACAGCATACTCTCAGGCTTGAGCATTCCTGTCATACCAGACCTTTTTCTGCTATTAGGCTCCTGCCAGATTCTCGTGGGCCAAGCCCATGATCTCCCCAAGCCTTGTCCTGAGGTTTAGGACATATGCCACAACCGAATCCTTGTGGGATTCACACTCACTCTCCCACTCATTGCAAATCAAATCTGAAGGCCTCCACACCCTATGCCCATACAACAACTCAAAGGGTGAAAAACTTGTGGATTCTTGGGGTACGTCTCTGTATGCAAACAGCAGATGGGGCAAATATTTGTCCCACTCTATGTTAAACTGGCCTGCAAATGCCTGTAGCATTGTCTTTAGTGTAGAGTTTAACCTCTCCAGAAGACCATTAGTCTGGGGGTGGTAAGGGGTGGTCTTTAGGTGCTTTACCCCACAGATAAGCCAGCAGGTCTGACATGAAATTGGCACCTCTGCCAGTCAGTATTTCTCTCTGGAAACCTACCCTGCTGAAAATCTCTAACAAAGCATTTGCCACCTTCTCTGCCTCGATGGAGGACAGAGCCACTCCTCAGGGCATCTAGCAGCATAATCTACAACCACCAGGATAGACTTCTTCCCTGTGGAAAGTACAGTTGTGTAAAATCTTACTATAACATTAGATATCCTTGCCTTCACTGCTGCAGTATTCTTAACAGATGGGATTCCCTGCCAAAGCAGCCCGGACATCCGGACAGTCTACCAAAGACTACTTGTTGCTTTTAAAAGGTATGCCAAATGTCATCCAAACACTCCTTACAGCATAAAAGGTGATGTTCAGGCCTACCATAATCAGAACTGAATGCCCCAATAGGAACACAATCCAAGAAACCTAAGTGGTAACCTGCACATCCAAGAAGGCAAAAGACTAGAGGGATGGATAGAGGGAGTGAATACTGCAGCAGTGAAGGCAAGGACATCTACCATTAAGGTAAGATTTTACAGAACTGTACTATGTCCTTATCTTCACTGCTGCAGTATTCTTAACAGATGGGAGGGTGCCAAAGCTCAAGAGGAAACTTGGGAGGGGTAAGGCACTGAATAATCCCCCAAAATCCATGAAGAATGGCCATATCACTAGGTGGGTTGCAAAGTGGCTCACAGGTAGAACCCACAGTATGAAAGTAGCTGACTCCAAGTCAGACTGCCGACCAGTCATGAGTGAAGTCCAACAGGGTTCAGTCCTGGGTGCTCTCCTGTTTGGTATCTACTTCTCTGAAATCTAGGTCAACACGAAGGGACTCTGGCTGACAAAAGTTCACAGCCCTAGGTCTGGGAATACCATCCAACGTGTAGTGCTTGGTAAAGTTATGCACAGAAGTCCAGCTAGCTGCCTCAAGAATAGAATTAGTATCCAAGCCCACGAAAAAACACCCAAAGAAGCTACATCTCTAGTAGAATGCACCTTTACAGAAGAAGGAAGGCTGTTGCCATGAAAAGTGCAACAAAATAGCCTTAGAAATTGAAGAAGAAATAGTTTGCCAGGATACAGAAAATCCCAAAGACCTAGAATGAAAAGAAACAAATAACCAATGATATTTTTTAATAGTTTTAGTCTTAATTCAAATAAACCCTGAGCTGTCTATGCACATCCAAAGTATGCAGCACCCTCTCACTGTCAGATTGTGGACAGGGGAAAAAGTAGCAAATTAATAGACTGATTCAGTGATAGCTCATTAACCAACTTATATGGACTATAAGGTAGATACTGCCACAAGAACACTCCAAAGCCAACTATTATAATGATCTTACAAGGGTATCCAAAGCAGTAAGGCTTTCATGAGCAGACATAGTGCCACCAAATAAATATTAGTACTCTCAAAGGTCAAAATATTCTCTAAAAGGACAGCCACAATGAAAAGTTTAAATATATTTTATAATAAATAAAAGAACATGAAAATATTAAATATCTATTAACAATAAAGATCAAAGTTTCAATCACAGGAAATATTAAAAATAACACAGATGGAAAGATTCACACAGATACAGAAAAACAATACTTAGCCAGTCTCACCATATTATTCCTGAGTGATCTAAAGAATTAATGTTTCCTACTTACTTAATAAAGCAAGGCAAGATGAAGTAGGTCAGGTTTCACAAACAGACTGGCCTGAGACTTCTGTCCCATCTAATTTTAAAGCATCATTTCAGTGCTGACTTACAGAATGACATCACACACATATGGTCATCGGACTTCTGGTTACCACATTACCCCCTTTACTAGAAATTGAACCAGAATTTAGCACATATGTGTCATACAACACACACACACAGAGCTTTGCTAAAATCTGAGGGTATTGCTGCTCAATGCTAGAAATCTAAATCTCAAAATGCACTTGCTCAAAGCACTCCTTAAAATGGAGAACATCGACCTTGTAAATATTGTAAATAGCATTCTACTTCTACTGTTGATGTGTGTATGTAAAGCGGATTTACATTTTCTTAAAAGGTTTGTATGAAAACTGTTTCCCACACCTAACGCATATCTGTTTTCCTCAAATGAAACTGTATGATCCCTACCTTCAAGCTTAATGAATTTGTTAACTATGCATGATATTGAATGCATTTATGAGTAACTATTCTGCATAATATTGTCTTTAATATTAACTATCAGTTGAATCTAAATTGCATCTTGGAGCTTTTCTCCCCGAGTCTCCACTGAAAATGGGTCAATTTGGCCCAGTGGACTTCCCTGGTAATCAAACTGCAAATAAATAAATAAATAATAAATAAATAATTTGTGCCGTAACAAAGATCTGGTTCAAGGCAGTAGAAAGCATACCTGCACTACCAGGCTATAACTCATTCGATACCTTTTGACCCCAGAACTTGGAGCGAAGCTCCAAAGGCAGTGGTCTTTCTATATTCATAAAGGATGCACACACCTCCAGACTGGTAGCTCAACATAACGCATCCGAGATACTTCAGGTGCAGCTAGCATTGGGTAAGACAGCAATTCAGTTTGTTGCCTACTATAGATCCCAGCCATGTCCCAAGACTCACACTCTACGTTCCTAAGCACCCTGGAGAATATTAGGGTCCAACTCAACACTCTCATATTGGGCAACTTCAACTACCCCTCCATTAACTGGGAAAACTACTCATGTACCGATACAATTGGCCAACGTTTCCTGGAATTCATTAATTCCAATGCCCTGGACCAGCTTGTTCTTACCCCCACTAGAGGTAGCAACATCCTTGACCTGGTCATTACTAACATGGGCGACCATTGTTCTACACCAATAGTCAACTCCTCCCTGGTTAGATCCAACCATAAACTAAACTAATCACCTCGGAAATCCACATCCCTCCCACCGCCACTGCAAAGGTAACCACCATGAAAAACTTTTTTTAAAGCTAACTTTGGGCTCCTAAAAACAGAGCTGGCTAAATTCACAGCACCCATGCAAATGGAGATCAGTTGCATGACTGCCAAATCACACACTGATGCACTGTACAAACACATACACATATGCATGGATCTTGTCATACCCAATAGAACCAAGACACTGTACAAACATGAACACATATGCATGAATCTCGCCATACCCAATAGAACCAAGACACTCTACTCCAAAAAAAGGAAGCCAATCTGGTGGCCCCCTGCCATAAACAAACTCTACAACAGAAGGAGGAAACTGATGTGGAATAAGATGAAGTCCCAAGACTGGAAAAACTCCCTTATCAACCTCAACAAAAAGTTGAGATCCCTCATCAAATCTTCTAAAGCTAACTATGAAAACAGAATTGCAGCAGCCAGTAAGATAACCAGAAGGCCTTCTATAGTTATGTAAAGAATCTCCATGGCGATCCCAGACTGGCTCTGAGCTACTGCACAATAGTACCCCTATACAGAGTCAACAGATATTGCCAATATACTGGCAGACAGATTTAGTACCAACTTTACCCCTCCCCCCCCCAAGGGACCAGTCACAATACCAGTAAATTGCCAGGCACCCAGTATTACTGCTGCACAGATTAAAACAGCACTGTCCAAGGCCAATAATACAGCCTCTATGGAACCTGACAAAATCCCTGGCTGTGTTCTACATGAACTACAGAGTGAACTGGCACCTCACCTATGTGCCCTGTTCAATTACAACCTCACCTCAGGCTTTGTCCCTACCATATGGCGAACTGCTTCAGTCATCCCTCTCCACAAAGGAGGAGTGACTACAGACCCTGGGAACTATCGTTCCATTAGCCTGACGAGTCTGATATGCAAAGCTAAGGAACACATCATCATGGATTTAATAAACAAGGATATAGGGATTCTCCAAACTCTGGAATCCACACAGTTTGGTTTTGTGAAGGGTAGATCATGCCTGCTCAACTTGGTTTGAGTCAGTCACCAAAGCTGTGGATGAAGGCAAGGTGGTTGGTTCATACAGCCTACCTTGATCTGCCCAAGGCCTTTGATACCATTCTCTATTCAGGAATCATAGAAAACTCACTGAGCTAGGCATCAACCCCTATATCACAAGGTGGGTTGCAAACTGGCTCACAGGTAGAACCCACAGTGTGAAAGTAGCTGATTCCAAGTCAGACTGTTGACCAGTCATGAGTGGAGTCCCACAGGGTTCAGTCCTGGGTCCTCTCCTGTTTGGTATCTACTTCTCTGAAGTCCAGGCCAACATGAAGGGACTCTGGCTGACAACATTCACAGACAATTGCAAGTTGGGAGCTATTATTAACTCCCCAAGTGATGTTGACATCCTACAGAAAGGCCTCACTGAAACCAACGACTAGTGTCAGAACCATGGCCTTAAGCTCAACGCCAAAAAATGTGTCATCAACCCCTTCAGGAAAAACCCAGTTCCCATGAATTACCACATCGATGGTAGTACGCTGAACACAGAAGGTGTTATAAGAGATCTGGGAACACAGGTTGACAGCAACCTCTCTTTTGACCACCACATTGCCACTGTGGTCAGAAAGTCCTATGTAGCACATCTCATTACTAAGGGTTTTGCATCCAGGAAGAAAGAGGTCATTGTCGCCCTCTACTCTTCCCTCATTAGACCAGTCATCGAGTAACTATTTGGCATGTACCTAACTAAACACCTGCAACTGGAGAAGCTGAAAAAGTACCTCAGAAAGAGAATCCTAGGCCTTAAACATTTGTCATACATGGACAGACTAAAACAACTCCAATTATTCTCTGTCTCATATCGCCTACTTAGAGACAATCTCTGCTTGACTTATAAAGTCATGTCTGACCCAGCTCTGTTAGAAATGCTACATCTAAAGAAATCCCAATCCCTCCACACCACACGGTCCAGAGACCTTAACTTCATTACCACAATCAACAGAACATCCTGGAGGGACAGGTTCATAACCCAGAGACTGCATGCCATGGAATAGACTTCCCATATATGTCAAGCAGAGCACCTCACTTGCCTTCTTCAAGATAAATCTTCATGAGTTTATGGAAAATAGAAAATTCACCCTGGGGATCACTCCAGTGGCTTTACTCGACAGAGGCACTGGGAACTAAAGTTGGGTGGCACGATGCTAGGGTAATCCTATGGGCTACGCTTGTAAAGGCTCCAGGGCCATTAGCCTAGTACACACGTATGTGTTAGCATCTGGAAGCTATAAAACCATTTCAAAAACATCCACTTTTCTAGGGCAGCAATTAGTTTACCCCTAAGGACAATACAGTAAGATTCGTAGTCCTGTTTTTCACAGACATTTTGTCTCTGGCTGCAGTCAGAAGTGCAAGATACAATCTTTATTGTATAAACCTTGTCATTTTTCAAATTAGCTGGACTGAGAGTAACCTTTTCTCTTCCAGTATGCTCTGTTACAATATATTCATTTCAACAGTTACAATACAGTCTGACATATAGGTGTATTTCCTTTCTGTCCAACAGGACCCACTGTTGGTACATTTTTTTTTTAACACAAGTTGCTTTACAAATACATTTTCAACACAAGCACCTGTACAAATCAGTTTGATATACAAATAATTATTTGCAAAACTCCGGCTAGCTATGCTGGCATATGTTACACATCCACTATCTACTTTCTCTGGCATTACCTGACATCATCACAGGGCCAATAAAATGGAATGCCTTTCCTGATATGCTTGCAAGATCACTTAATAGTTTGACATAGTGATAAATATATTGTACTTTGTATATATAATGCTTGTTTTCCATGTCTGCTACCTCACCCAAGTCACAATTAAAATAGGTTCTTATGGTCAGCATACTTATATGGTAAATAGAGAAGAAACACAGCAGACAGGCTTTAAGAAAGACTAGCTAAGCCATGCTGCACTATTTTCCTCTACATATTTGGTATATTCTGCACTTTGCATCTAGCGTTTTTTGTATCTCTGAGACCTGGATCATGGCAGACAAAAGTTTTTAGACCACTCCACCTACTCAGTTAATTAAGAAACAAACAAATATGGTAGAAATAGACAGAGGGGGTCCTCAAACAAAATTACGTCAAGTCAATCACAAGAATCTAGCCAATGACAATATTTTAGACAAATAGATGTAGGAGGAAAGTATAACACAATTTGAAGATACAAGGCAAATAATTTAAGTGAGACATTAGGAACCTTTATTTCAAAGAAAGGTTGGTAATGACAGTGAATGCTTGCATGAAGCTGCAGTACAGTCAAAGGCAGTGAAATAATTCAATAACATGTGGAAAGAATATAATGAATTCTTAAAAAAGCAAAAATAAACCATTGAAAAGCATATGAATGATGTAGCACCAGAATTTGTGTAGCTAGACCCATGCCAATAGATTCAAACCTACACAAAATGCAAATGCATGAGTGAGCAGTAACGCACAGGCAAGTACATGGCAGTAAGTGGTTAGTTCTGCAGACTCCAGTTGGTGAAAAATGCAATGACTAACTTGAAATATTTATGTCAGGTTTTTATATTAATGTCACAAACTGTACTACATATAAAATCTTAGACTTTGCCCTGAAGGTCTATCATTGTCACCACCTTCTTGAGACAGGCAAGGCCATGCTGTGCACACCTGGCCGCTGCCTTATTCTGAGCATATGGCAATTGCATTATTTTTTAGCTGTTCAATCATGCAGCAACAGCCATAATATTTTTCAGTGCAGATTTGAAATACTATCTGAATATAGTAACAGCGTTTCTTATTTATATGCAGAATCTGAAACTTAGCTTTTGAGACCATCATATCAGTAATAGGAATTCTGGTGACACAGGCCAGTTAGTGAAATACACAAGACTACAATGCAAACCAGCAGACACTGCACCTGCTTGGTAAATCCAAGGGAAATGCTTCCCAAATGACCTTGAACAGCAATTATGAGAAGGTTCTGCCCTGCAGGTGTTGCTTTACGGAAGGGTTTTGTTAAAATAATAGCAAAACAGAAAATGGAAACAGTTAATAATAAACATTGTGTTTGCAAAATTGATGCTAATGTAAAATGACAAAAAAAGCACCATGACATGACCATGAACGATAACTGGATTATGTAATGCTCAGACATCCTTACAGCATCTCAAATAATGCACTTTCCTGTTGGCTCATTCGGGGGCATGACCATACTTTGGGTCCCAATAATTATTCCCCGCTTCTAGTACTCAAGAAAGATATACAAGACTGTACCATAAAAGCATCTGCAAAAAGTTTATGAATGCTTTTACAAAGAAAAGCAGAGAATATGTGTCTTTGCTAAATTATCACCAATCAGAGAAGAGCACTTAGCTGAAGAACAGAGTTAAGACGGGCAAAGCGTACAGGCTTCTAGAGAACAGAGGTACTCCCACGCTGATGAGCTACAGGGAGAGAATACCTGTCAGTCATTCTGGGAAGAGGCATTCTAAGGGTAAAGATGAAGGTGGAAAAAAGCAGAATGAATCGTTCAGGTAGCTCACAGACCACAGGGACTGGTAAGACGGTGTCCAATTTGCCACAGCAGACACACAGTTTCACCTATTTCTGTACAGCTGCAGGCAGCACAGCCGTTTATAGATGTGACCTTTCTCATTTTCCTCCACTCCTACACAGTTATAACCGATATGTGATGGAGTCATTATGTTGGACAAGTGGAATGTCTGCATCTGTTTAACACCTCACATCCTGGTACAGGCCAGATTGCATCTATCGTTTCACCTTCTGCTTGCCCTGCCTTATTCTTCACAATCTTAATAACAACAAAACAGAGCACATGGATTATTTTTTTTTATTCAAATTAGCATCATTTCAAATATAAAGAGCAAGAAAAAAAGATGATAAATAAGAAGAGAGCCCACAATCACTGCAGGTCTGAGAGAAACTAGAGCCTTTTTTCTGCATATCACGGTGATCATATAATAAAAATTCAGTAACAGACTTGTTATACTGTACAGATCTGCCGATTTCCTTGTCCAAAAAAATTGATGCCAAACATTGTCAAGTCTCAATATTGTTTACGCTGTATGTGATCACATTGCTCTGTATTTTTTATACCCCCACTTCACTCAGAAAAAGGATTTTCCCACAATTAATACAGACTATGATACTATGATCCTATAATGCTGCCAAGACTACAAATGTTTAGGAAAGTACATGGATTTCCTTGGTCTAATTAAACGGAGAGAAATGCATCTTATGCGGGACCACTCCCAGTTCTGTGTCATTCACTGTGCCTTGTTTAAACAGGTGTGCGGTGATTCACCTGGAATAATTACCAAGTACCTTCTCCTTGTGTGCCAAGAGCTGGCAGTTAGCTCCTATTATGTAACAAATCTCAGCTAAAGCTGTTGGCAGAGTTTGCACTGTGACTGCTCCTTGTCAGGGACAGCCTTCCTTGTACTGTTCCACTAATCACTGCACTGGTTTAGCATCAAGTAAAAACAGTTTACTTTATAAAAAGATAAGTATGTATGTGAAAAAACAGGCAGTGAATTAGATTTGCATGCAATGTCACAGCCTCACTCATTGTCACAGTTAACGCCCAACAGCCAAGTTATACAGTTTATCTTAGCTTTGTGGATAATGTGCTTTATGTAATTCATTAAACTTTCCCTTTTGTGACATTTCTTTCTATACATGCGAGTACAGTTGCTGTGCTTTCTTAGAACAGTGTTAATGTTATCTATTTAATGCCCATGTGCTTTGGTTTGCACTGATTACATTTATTTATTGATATATCATTACCAGGAAAGTCCGACTGGGTAGAAGCCCATTTTCAGTGGAAGTCCAGGGAGAAAAGTTCCAAATTATTACAACATTTTAAGAACAATAATTTTACAATCTTTAAAAATAAAACAAAAACATCTTCAGTTTAAAAATGATAAATTAAACATAATATAAAACTATTGGTTAATAATCCATACAGCTTACATGAAATTCACTTAATATTTAGGGAAATTTTACATAGACTAATTTACCTTTAATTTCTCTACAAACTAATATGAACAGGAATTAGAATATGAAGTGAAGGAAAAGCAGGCTTATGGTGTATTTAGAGAGAAAGTCAGGGAAGAGGATTTGAAATGAAAAAGGAACTGAAGAAGGGAGACTAAGGCGTACAAGGAATGACATCATCCACAACTATATTTTATTTTGTTTTTTTATTAACACTTTTTTGTCCCACTGAGTCTCACTAGACCAATCGCCTAATTTCAAGAGATGCCTGAGGAAGTTAACCAGATAAGCCCACTGAAGACAAGTGTCCTTTTTTAGGGCAACCTATGAGCACTGTTTTGTGAAGTGACTTGCTCAGATTCACACTATTTACTATTGGCGTTTTACAGCATCAAACCCAGAACTAATATGTGTGAAGGTTATTAACAGTTCTTAGCCTTAAGCACCTGCACTAAATTGCCATAAATATTGCATTCATGTCATAAAGTTAAAAAAAGACAAGTAGTTAGCAGTTTGCATTCTTATAGCCCCTGCAAATGAGACAACTAACTGATTATTCAGAGACAAGTTTAGCAAGTAAATAAAGCTTAAATCAATACTACCTGATGATATTGTAAAATGTCATCTTCCTCATCATAATAATTATTAAATACAATATACAGGACTATGAGCGAGCCACTGGTCATTATTCTACGTTTGAGACATGGATGTCAAGAAATTCTCTTTTGAGGCAAATCTTGGCGAGAACGCATAATTAAAGGTTATGATCAGAGACCTAATCATAATTCTTTGTAGTGCATGGAGCTTTATCTGCTCTGTGTACTACTAGTTACAGGAAAAAAAAATAAGCCAACTGTTTTGTCAGCTTTCAAAGCCGTAAAGCACTTGGCCAGCGCTGTTAGAAAAGCAGTGTAGCTCAGTCCTTTATGTTTGCACTCACACCGAGTCTCTTAAAATGTCTAGATTTTGGCCTCATATGTTTGTTCTGTTCCAAATAATATTTGGTTTTCAACAAACCACCGAGGATTGAAGCCACTAAATAATGACTTACATTTATCAGATTTCTTATCCTTTAGACACACATCCTTTTATTCTAGATACTTTTTTAAGTTTACAACAGGAAATCAGGACACATTACTGGTATGGATAGCAGGCTGAAACAACTATATTTTTTTATTCTGCTGCTATTATTTGCTGGTCAGTTCTGGCAGATTTGACTGCCTAGTCCAAGACCCAGCTATAAAAAGTTAAGCAGGGGGTGCTTAAATTTGTTAAGGTCGTGTCTCACGCTCTAGTAGCTCATGGTAGATTATCAAAGTCAGGCCATCAGTCCACACTTCATATGTAAAAACAGAGATATTAATATAAATGTATTATTTCAAACTTCTCAAATATATTGCATCAATCATGATTACTTTGGTAGTGAAATCGCTACCTGCAACTGAAGCAGCGGTCATTACTTAATGCTGGGATAATTCATTGCACATCGTGACACCACATTTCATAAAGTAAAGCGGTTATTAATTCACATCACAGAAGAAACAGTAATACCATGTACTGTCATGACGCAGTTGCCATAATCCAGTCAATCCATCACTAGGCGCAATGATTGTAACATTGGTTAACAGCAGCTTCTAATTTATGAATAAAAGGTTAATTTGCTGTTATTAAATAAAACACACTTTCTACAGGACACTTAAGTCGCTCTGTTGTCACCGTTTTTCTCTCTTTCTTTTTGTTGTCTTCTCTACGGGCCATTAAGGCCCTTCGCGCAGCCCAGCTGCATGCCCCCAAGTGAGTGAATTGCTCACCAGCTCTCCTCCTCCTTGCCCAGGGATATCTTCACAGGTTTGGGGCAGTAGTTCCAGCCCTGTTTGTCGTGTGACTTGAGACAGCCCAGTAAGCTACAGACATCGTGACCTTCAATGGCTGAGACAATGGTTGACAGGGCACTAGAGAGGCACCTGCACATATAACAATCTCCCCCTCCAGTGGCTACAAGACTCTTTGACCAAAATGCCTCTAACCATTAAACTGCTGGAGGCTTCGTCCCCCACACTATCAGGATCCCCCCATCAGGTCTATCATGGATGGGTGATAATTGAGGTCCTACAGACTAGGGCAGTGGCTGGCTTGTAGATCTTTTTCCCTTTAATTTTGTGTCTGTCTGACATCTGTATGTCATGTCCTCCCAATGTCTGCCCACCATAGTGTTTATGTCTGTCCTGTCATTTATATTTGGGTGTTCCTTAAGTTTTCCCTAACCCTCTCTCCTACAATCTCTACCCTTATTCCTTCACCAACTTCCCTTAAGAAAAATAGAAAAAAATGGAAATTGGGGGGGGTCTATCCCTCCCACAAAAACAAAGTACCCCTTCTCTCTCACACCTCTCCTGCACAATCTTTTTAATGTCTTTCTTTTGTGTGTCCCTTGTCCCCCCCCCCCCAGTTTCCATCATTTCTATCATCCCCCTCTTCAACCTTATAAAAGCCCAAACAGGGTATCAATATAAAAACAAAGCCATGCATACTAGCATCTATGGTTCCAGGAACAACTCCAAAATTAAGTCAAACAAGACTGTATTTTATTTGGTGAGCTGAACTCTTCCATCCTGTCAACATACGCAAAGGACTTCATCAGAATATTTTAAACTCACAGGTATCCACAGCATCCTATCACTATAGTCTTTATTTATTGCCAAACGTTATTCACTTATTGGAAAGGATTCTGTATCCCCAATATATCCTTGTAAAGCAAACTGTATATGTGATTAATCCATTTCATGGCTCCGAGATGCTCATAATAATCTTATTGACATCCTTGCATGGGTTATGTAATAATACTCATGCTATGATCTAACTGGAGCAGTTAGACAAGCACAGATGGCATCACGTAACTGGAAGGAATTCCATCCATGGACACTTGGTTCTGGCTGCTGCTGAGTTATAAAGCCGATATCTTTCCAATTCGAGCTCCCTTTACAGTGAACACAAAAAACCTCATAACAGTTTAGGAAAGCTGTGGGTCAGCAGTGCCGACTTCGCTCACTCAGCATGTACTTGCAGAAAATCTCAGTATATTCATGCACGCCCATACCCTCCTGCCAAAAATGCCAGATACCATTCATGGCTTTACAGCAATGCAAATTGTTTCACATATAATTGCACTGGTTTCAATTCACTTTATGCCACATCAGATATGAGAAACTCCTGTGAGAATGTTCTGGCACTGAGCTGAGATGTTCTGTAACCAACAAGGCTTGTTCACGCTTTTTACTGACTTTAAATATGGGTGCAGCAGAATTATACTGATAAGAAGCATGGGACTATGAAGGTATGAAGGCCACAGTACGGTTCAACAGCTAACTCTTGTTTCAGAGAATGGTTGAATATGTAGCTACATTACATATGGCATTTAGTACAGAGGATCAATGCTATTATCTGCTAATGAGCCACTTCCTGTACTCCAGAATTTGATTTCTTCAGCCTCCATTTGCTTCCTGTAGGACTTTGAGCAAGTTGCTGAATCAAACAGTGCTCCAGAGCAATTGGGAAACTGGGCAGGGCTCCTCAAAGTTCTCCTAGATCGGGTCTATATCACTTCTTTGAATGGCTCTTCAGCGAATAGCCATTCATCAAACACCTATTTAGCGAAGCCACTCTTCATCGAACAGCAAATTTTAAGTAGGGCAAACGAGTGGTTGGCCAAGTGAGCGACAGCAAAAAATATATAAAATTTAAAAGCTGCCAAGGTGGCGGGGGGCTATGCCCCCACTAATGTGGGGGGCTGCACCCTCCACAGCCCCCCTAATTAAATACATGAACTCTGAGATCACACTACAGTGGGTAAAAGGGCAAATTCCAGATGGTGGTCAACCGCTGGTTTGACCTAGTTAAAAATTCGCTGTTCGATGAAGAGTGGCTTTGCTAAATAGGTCTTCAAAGAATGGCTATTTGCTAAAATAATATAGACCTCTCCTCGATCACCTGTCAAGTAAGTAGCTATGAACCTGTGTAGAAGCCTGGCTTTATTTTGCATCCTCATTTCTTTCTTATTTTCTGTTAGGAAATTCTCATGCATTAATTCTCTAGTAAGCAGATATAATTTCATGAGCATTCTCTATTACTGTATTCCCCAGTATATATAGTTCTTCCAGTGGATAGTGGACCTTACAGCCAGACATTTGTGGCTTGGTAAACTTAGCCACCAATTGGAGCATAAATTTTAGGGTTGCCACCTTTTCAAATGCCCAAAGTGGGACATTTTTTGTACAAACGACAGATTCTGCAAGGTAAAACTTACCCACAGCCAGTACAAAGGACAGAACTTCACTTTTTTGCCTAGATAAATGCTTATTCTTGTAGCATTTTAGTTGCTTATTCTGTTTCCTATAACATTTAGGTGTTTCAGAAACAGTAACTGTTTTATGCAACTGTTACATTAAATATAGGGAATATGTTTGTCCTAAAATCTCAGGACATTTGCCATTTTTTCAATTTTTATGCAGGACACAACTGCCCCAAGAGGGACTGTCCCTCGCAAAGTGGGACAGGTGGGAGCCCTAATAAATTTTACTAAATGTGTAGAAAATGTCACATTATACTTGTGGCTACTTCTGTGGTTAGACACCTACTTCAGCTTTCAGCACCACATCTGCATGACAGAAGCAAATGTAAACAAAACACTCTTCTGGTAAAGAAAAATCTCATATTTCTTATCTCCTTAGAGTAAGCTAGCTTTAGGCAAACTTGTCTTCCTTCCACAACTAGAATATGTCCTCCCTCTATTAGAATTCACCCCTGAAAAGTATAACAACTCCAAACCATCACAAATAACATTTGCAGATTTATTGCCCTTGCTCTCAGAAAAGAACACAGCTGTGGACCCCATCTAAAGCCAAATTTTATTTTATTTATTTTACATTTGTTGACCAGGATAGTCCGACTGGCAGGAGCGGACTTAGATCAACTGGTGCCCTAGGCAAAAGGGCTCCACGGCACCCCCTACCACACCATCTGGTGCCCCCATACTGGTCTACCTACACCAAAGAAATACTGGAAAAGTGCCCCTGCTACAGCAGCGCCCTAGGCAGCCGCCTAGTTGGCCTATGCCTAAGGCCGGCTATGCTGACTGGATACATGTCCATTTTCAGCGGAGGCCCAGGGAGAAAAGCTCCAAGGAAAAGCATACAGTGAAAGCAATACAGTCACAAAATAACTGCATTTGACATTCAAGTTACATACATATATAGACAGAACAAGTAAGGTATACAGACCCTCAATATTTCGAAAACACTTGAGAAATTAGACTAACAATTTATGTCAAAGTACATAATTTATAGAGAAAGAGCTAATCAGGATTAGAACAGGGACAATGGCTTCCTGTCCCACAAAATATCCTCCTGATAGGCTCAGTGATCTTCAAACTCATTAAAATACAATACTTTCCCTTCCTGTCCAGCAGACTTGCAGGAAGGCAAGAGCCATACAGTCTCAGATGTGTTTTCATCTCCACCCCTATGCTTTAGTTTTGTAGGAGTTGCAAGGAGAAATCACATCACACCTTCTCAATTTCAGGCCCCAAAAATATGGAATTCAACAGGTTCTTAGGAAACTGCTAGGCTAGCTGCCCTTGGGGGCCAGTTTTTCTTTTTCTGCTCCAATTAACCTACCCCATTTGGTTAGAGATTAGCCTTACCCATCCCATAGTTGATAATTATATATTACCCCTAATAAAAATAATTGGGATCATACCACAGATAATTTGAGGGGATACATGCATGGGATAAAGCATTTAGGAGCTGCATCTGTAGATTAACTCAAGGGACAGTGTCAGGTAGGGAGTCTGACTGCGGAGGTACACCTGTCAATGAATAATGCAGGTGTCCTAAGGTGAGCTCAGAAAGGACAGAAACCTCCCATGGAGCAGAAAGACAAAAGCTTGCTTGATCTAGATTTTCAGTATGAATACAGACCATGAAAGCAGGGCCTCATGATCCTTCCGGATTTTTTGGGTTTTAAGCAGGTGGCGTCAGAAAGCTACGGCAGTGATAACTGGCTAGTGGCAGCCAAGCGTTCATAGTGAAGTCTCTTTCTGAGCCTTTGATGTTGGGTCTCCCTATCATTGTGAAGCAGAATTCAGCTAGCATTGTATTATTCACCCACTAATAGGAAATGTGAGCTGGGATTAGACTGTCGTGAGACAGGTTAGTGTTACCCTACTGCTGATTTGTTATTATGACAGTAATCCTGCTCAGTATGAGAGGAACCACAGGTTCAGACATTTGGTGTATGTGCTTGGCTGAGGAGCCAATGGTGTGAAGCAACCATCTGTGGGATTATGACTGAACACCTGTAAGTCAGAATCATGCCTAAATGTAACGATACCGCAGATCTCATGTTGGCCAGGGATAACCGGCCGCAAGGCAGCGAGGAACACTGCTCATCACTGGGTCAGGGTCTTCCTCACTCCAGCAGTGCACCACAAGTTCATGGGGAACCGGGTGCTAAATCATTCATAGATGACCTGGCGGATAAAATGGGCAGGGATGAATTTTGTTTTATGTGAATGAGGAGTCTGTTTCAGAGCAGTGATATCCTCTGGGAGATATATCTGTCCCTCAAACTGTTCTGCTGATGTTGCAGAAGAGGTTTATATCCCTAGACTGTGGATTTCTGATACCATTTGCCTTGTTGATATGCAATAACTCCATCAGTATTGGGTCGGACGATGCCTTATATGCCAGACACAGATCACCTCTTAGCAGTCTCTAGGATATAAAATAGTGACAGGGCTTTGAGTCAGTCCATGTAAGACATGTTGTTTTGGCCTTATATTTTTTAATAAGGGATCTCTGTGGATGCTCCAGTTGTTGCATGTGCACCCCTGAACATGTAACTGACACCCTCACCTATCCCAGCTTCAGAACTTAGCATCAGTTACCTCTACAAAACAAGCAAAGTGCAAATGATTCAACAAAACTAACATTGTAGCTGGCTCATTAAGCACCCAGTAATGGTTCCTGATCTGGCTCTCTGCTGAATCAGATCTTAAGTGAAGACAAAAAAATGCCTTAGTGTGGTACTACAAGCCAGATCCCTGCCCCCAACTCTTCAACTGAAGAGTAAGAAAAGAACTTCTACCAATTTTAAATTACAGCAAGCAGACTGCTGCATTTTCAGCAAACAGCTTGCTACAGCTTAGCAGTGCCTTTCTGTGCTGGCATTCATAAATGACGGTACAGAAAGAAGAATGCAGGAATGCCACTTCCCAATTAAGTCCCTAACATTTTGCACCTGAAGCAGCTGTCCCCTTCTCTCCATCCTTGCTATTTTTAGAGTCCATAATCTCCTCCAATACTATTCCTGCTGCGTCCAATCTCGGAGGACACATATTGTCTGCATCACAAATCTAGCTTTCATTTAAACCTTAAATATCTATAGATGCACTATTTAAGTTCCTGTTTTACCCATTGCATGTAGTCATATATGTATTTTATACATGGCTCAGTTGTATTGTTCATAATTCTAACACCAATACTCAACCGGAAAACTGACCATTAGGATCAGTGTTCTATCCCGATTAACAAATGTATAAATACATAAATAATTCGATTTTTTCTTAGTGTGTGCTTTTCAACAGCCTGGGAAATACTGGGTTGTTCCTAAGCCACCACATACTACAATTTAATTTAGTTTGTTTTTTAATGAGTTATCTTTCACCAACTAACAAATTGTATTTTTTTTATTACAAATGTGTCATAAGCTTGCATTTCAACTGTGTGTTACTTACTAGACTGTATTGTAATATAAGCCTGTTTATACTATATATGTATTTATGTGCGTGGTGCGTGAGTGTGTGTAGACATGCCTTTGGAATGCATCATGTTTGAAAAAGGTTCTTGGAAAAGCCTACCTAGCCAGGTAACTAATAAACATCTCTTGGCTGTCCGTGACATTAATTAGAAAAATTCTTAACAGTGAATGCATAACATGCTCTTCAAATGTTGAACAACTGAGGAACATGAACTTTTTAAGACTAAAAATGAGGAACATTCCTCATAATGAGGTATACGTTTTGAGGTATATGTTTTCCACCTATTATTTTTAGCTTTGCCCCTGTTTATTGAGCAAAGAAGTTGTGAGCTGTGGTCGAGATGATATGCAGCAGATCCTAGATGTTACGCAGCTACAGTAACTTTCTAAGAGCTACGCAGTAACACTGGTGCAGTCCAGTGTTCTCCATCATCACCGAAATGTGCAATCATGAAATTAAAGCATCACTGTGGCTTAATGATGTGATCTCTGCCTTGTAGCTCCAGGGTCTAGATGTGGTGTTGGCATTTGCTAACTCTCTCTCTGTGGAGCTTGCACGTATGTGTGGATTTTCCAGGTACTCTAATTTCCTTCCAGTGTTTTTAAAAAAACATGTCTATTAACTTTCTACAATAACTTTTCCATATATATGCATGGTTGTGTATATAATGTGTGCATGTATTACACACATATACTGCAGTTTTCCCTTCTCTTGTGGCTAAAATTGAAGGCTCAGTTCCCAAATCTGGTTATCAAATAACAAACTAAAATAAGATTAGGTTCATTGGTTGGTACTAGGCTATCGGCCCTAAGGCCTACACAAGCCTAGCCATAATAATTCCCTGGATATTTCTTCCCACAATATTTACTTCCCTGGACCCCTGTCTAGCAGGCTGACTGACGTGATCCCCGGTGTGAATTTTCTATCCCCCATCCAATTGTCAAGGTTCCTTTTGAAGAGGGCCAAGGAGGCACTCTGCTTGACATGTATGGGCAGTCTATTCCAGAGTATGTGAAGTCTCTGGATCAGGAACCTATCCCTCCAGCATGTTTTGTTCATTGTGATAAGGTTTAGATCCCTGGAGTGTGTGGCTCTGAGGGATTGGGATTTCTTTAAGTGGAGCATCTCCAACAGCTCAGGGTTTGACATGGCCTTGTATGTTAAGCAGAGATCGCCTCTGAATAGATGATTTGCCACAGAGTATATAGCTGGAGTTTTTATAGACGGTCACCATAGGGCATCTGCTTTAGGCCTGTGATTCTTTTAGAGAGGTATTTCTGTGGCCTTTCCAGTTGTTGCAGATGTCTTGTGAGGTACATACCAGATGGGGCATTGTACTCTATAATGGGTCTAATGAGTGAGTACAGTGGGACAATGACCTCTTTTTTTCTGTACGAAAAGTCCTTAGTGATGTGGTGTGCCACACAGAAGGATTTCCTGACTGATGTGGCAATGTGGTTATTGAAGATGAGATCACTATCCACCTATGTCCCCAAGTCTCTCATCACACTTTCTGTGTTTAATGTACTGCCACCTATGCGGTAACTCATGGGTACGGGTTTTTTCCCAAAGGGGATAACTATACATTTCTTGGCATTAAGCTTGAGCCCATGGCTCTGGCACCAAGGATCTGTTTCTGTAAGGCCCTTTTGTAGAATATTAGTACTGCTTCTGAAATACATTTGTTTGAAGCAAAAAGCCTATTTTATTCCCAATAAAATGGGTGGATGAGAAAATGCAGTGTACAATACGCTTCTGCCAATAGCTCATTTTACAACAAACATTCACTGTGCTTTCTCTTATAGTACAACATGAAGTCAAAACACAAAATTACTTCAGTTTTACAGCTGAAGTTAGTTTAAGTTTGACAGTTAGCATGTGCTGAATTTCCTAATTTCTCTCACGTGGGCGTGCTGCTTTTACATCCCTGTAGTCTTGCAGAAATATCCAAAAATGAAAGCTTTTTTTCTGTAGCTCTGTTCAGCACAATGCAACCACAGGCAGCTAAGACTATTTTACAGAACTGTGATTAATGTTATCCAAACAGTGGTGGTACCTGTCCTTTTGCAGGAGGAAAACAAAGTATGTGCCTGTGGGATTAGTCAAAGCGAGGAGGTTAACAAGCTCCTGTGATAGACACAGTAGGAGAATGTGTTGACTCATCTATCCTGCAGTGTGTAATCTCCTTGTTGTTTCACTGTCAATGTCTTCCAGCCCACCAGAGACAGGATTAGTCACTGCTCTCTAATCAGAGTATGTGGCTTCAGCTATAAAAGAAATTCTGAACTCTCAGTGTGCTTCTAAAAATGAGAAGTATTAGGTGAGAAGTTCAGTCATGCACTGCAGGTGGAGGGGTTACTGGAAAAGCAGCACACAGTCAACGTTTCATAAAGTAACGATTCACATCTGTCACTGAAATTAATTCTGGGAAGGCCACCGCTAACTACGACCTGCAGATACTATAATTACAAGTGAATTGTGACTTATATGAACACTTATAGGCAGAAGTCAGTAAGGTCAGTGTGATATGATCCTAAATGTTTTCTGATCATTATATAAATGCAGATATTTCAACCTGAACATTTACAGATTTGGGTACTCTGAACTGTAGAGTGAAAACATGCAAACAGCATGCACATTCAAAGTATATGTTACTAGACAAGCATATCTTTCAGTGGGAGAACCATGAAAATTAACAGTTAATGCTCCTGTTACATTTCCCCATATCCCATAACTGAATCATAATTTCTCACCTCCAGCACCATTTCACTACTTTAACCTTTAGATGAATTTAAATGGCATTAGCTGTAGCACAAAGCTGGCAGAATGTTAAGAGGTTTCCTCTTTCTGTTTGACTATGCAATATAAATGCAGGTGCAAGCATTATGCTATGAAAGTGGTTTGTGCTTACAAATGCCTGTGCTGCACGGAAGAGAAGGATGTGCTCATCCTGGGTGGAAGGGCAATAGTTGATGTGCTCCATAAGGCACGGTTCAAACATGGGAGCTGCCCTTGTATGCAGTCAATGGGTGTGGGACACTGGGAAATGGAAGTGGGTAGGGCACAGATGAGCCAAGCCTACAGGACACCCTCAAGATTCATGGGAGGTATGTGTGTGTCTGGTAGACTCACTATGGGTTTGGAGCACCGAGGGGCTGGGCCAGTACCAATGAGGTCCGAGGGGATCAAAAAAATTATAAAGACTACCAATTGCTGGAGATGTGACCCCTTTCTGAGGAACCAGCTTGGAATTAGTGTTGCTGTTTTGTTAACAGTAAGAGATGGAGCAGACAAGGCCTGATTTGTAACTGCATGTGGCTGCAGTGAGACCAGCACTAGTAGTAGCCATGAAGTACCCAGTAGGTGAACACTGGTGAATTGAGGATTCTTCCTATTCTATCCTTGTGGCAGTTCACTAGATTAAGTAAAGTTACTTATCGCCCTCAATTACCAAACAAAATGGACAGCCAGCCACAGCACACCTCAGTAAAATATCCTGGTGAAACACACAAGAAAACTTCCAGAAATTCCAGATCTGATGAAGGGGCTGATGAAAAGAGGACATGAAGGCACTTATCTCTGTTTTTAACTTGTTTTTAAACTTGTTTTTGAAACATTAAATCTGTTACTTAGCTAGAACTTCTGGAAGATTCAATGTGCTTAACCAGGACATTTTCCTATGCTGTGGCTATCTGTCTGTTTTATTTGGATTTAAACTTTTGGTTTGATTACCAGCCTTTACCTTGCATCTGGTATTTTTCTGATTTGTTCCTTTCTGTTGCCAGCCTGCTCACCATTATGGCAGCATCATTTATCTGGATGGCCATGACAGTACAGAGATGCCAGGATAAGCAGAAAACTAATGCTGCTTAAATCACAAGAGCTGATGGTTGGCAGACAATGGGTAGAAAAACTGAACGTCTTCTGTAATTATTAGCAGAAGTATGGCTTCAGTTTATGTGCCCTAAGATCTGTCCTAGAACTCTCGGGTCCAGTCGATAAGTAAGAGGATATACTTTAGACAAAATAATATACTTAGGGGTATAATATTCTGATTAATTTTATACTCCTCAAAGGTGTCGTATACGCAATGGCTCTAGGAGTCAGAGCAAACCAAAATTCCACTTTCAAGCTAAAACATCCACTTTGAAGTATAAATTGAAAGTACATATTGTGTAAGGGCTGAAGTTCTCCCTTAGCAATGTCTGTGTAAATTAGTTTCCTTCACTTTGACACCATGGATTAAGTATTATTTGTTGGAAAGACACAAAAGGGAGGTATATACAGAGCAATAAAGGCATCACTTACTGATCAGGTGGAAAGGAGTTTTCACAGACAATATTAAACATTACCCGAAGATCAGGTGCAAAGGAGTTTTCACAGACAATATTAAACATTACCTGAAGATCAGGTGCAAAGGAGTTTTCACAGACGATATTAAACATAACCTGAAGATCAGGTGCAAAGGAGTTTTCACAGACAATATTAAACATTACATGAAGATCAGGTGCAAAGGAGTTTTCACAGACAATATTAAACATTACCTGTAAACTGCATTGTACCTTCATCAACATGTTCATTTTTGCATATCTAAGGGATGTTTTTTTTTTTTTTTTTTTTTTTAAACACCTTCAGGAAAAAAGATTTAAAACTCCTGGTGAATGCAGAAGTTTGCAATGCTTTCCTGCCATCACTTTTGCTTCATGAAGATGACATCATATTGACAATATATGTCTGGTGATCACAGAAATGAATGATCATCAGGCTTTTATTTTGTTGTTGTTGGAATAAGTGTCAAGACATAACTATTTGCTGTATAATTGTTTTCTAATTAAGCAATTAACTAATTAGGGATATCCATACAGGCTGCTAAGATTTGCAAAATGAGCCAGGACATCGTCAAGAAGATGCTGAAGATTTCATGTTTAGGAGTTTTTAAAGTTTATTTTCTTAAAATGAGCTGAGGGGAGGGCTGCCACGCTCAGCTATATAAAAAAAAATAATTGTATCAATGGAACTGCTTTCTACTAATATTTTATACTTTGGCTTTAAAATAAACACTTTCTTTTGAAGAAATGGCAGCCATCAGGCTATATATCACTCAAAAAAGATAAGCATTTTGTTTAACTTTATACACAACATACCTGCTAGCATAAGCAGAAAAGTCCATCAAATGACTTTTAAAATTGATGTAACATTCTTTTTCATAACACTTTTTTACTATAAATGATCAGACACTATACAAAAATAATCACATTTACTTAATATCTATGCAAGACTTTTTCTGGTTGCCCCTCTAATCAGATATTTGTGCTTGACCATTCCCCGATATCTCTCAGCCTGGCTTGTTTCCCTGGACTAGGACAATTAAAATTTATAGTAAGGATTCCAAGAATGAGACCTCAGGTCACTATATAAATGTTTAAGATGGCAGTTGCAAAAGTAAACAGTCTGTTTACTCTAAGATGGCAGTTGGCCACACTTTCATAGTCCAAGCACTCTAAAACTTGAACTAGTACTTTTATTTATTTTTATGGTACTTAATTATTACTTTTATTATTATTATTATTATTATGAGTGGCAGTCAGGACACACACACGCGCACACACAATTTTTTTTTAAACAAGTGTTATTTTTGAATAAAACATCAATCGATTTTAACATAGGATCTCATTACAAATGCAGCAAAAGTCTTTCAGGAGATTCCTGATACAAGATGAATTATTAAAAAACAATAAATATTTACAACATGCTTCAAGGAAACACATCCTTTTGTTTATATTGCTCAACATTCTTTAAAAAAGCATTCAACTTGGGTCATGGCAGATGGTCTTTCAAATAACCAGGTCTCTTTAGAACTCATTCCGACCTCTTACATTAGAGTCCTTTACTGGGGTCTTTGACTGGCAGAGTCAATTTTAGGTAAAGGCCATTATTACATTATTATGCCCTATCCAAGGGTGCAAACTCTAAATCATCAAAATTACCACTTCAGAAAAGAACAGTGTCTTGATAAAAGTGTTTATTTCTAAATAATGGAAAACACACATTATTATACAGTACAGTCTTATGACAAGCCAGTTAATAAAGGAAACTTTGTTCTCGTGAGTAAAATGAAATAAAAAAGAAGAAAATACATGCTTCAAAAAGCCGGGGCATTTTTTTGTGTGTGTGTGTGTGTGTGTGTGTGTGGGGGGGGGCAAGTTAATCTGTTAAAATCAAATTCATTGGAATAATCCGTCTATAGAGTCCCGAGCTATCTGATGCAAACTACATGAGGGTTCAGTATTAGCTATAGGTAATGGAAAAACATTTTAACAAAACACTGATTTTTTTTTATTGTAAACATTTATGCATTTGAATTAATAAAATAAACTGTGGCATTATATGAAAGATTACTGGCCTATGTAAAACAGAAGTGTCTACTTGACTTGATCAAATACACATACACACATTGATGCTGTTTCTGGTAAGGAGCTTAAAACCTAATGGTCCGATTAAAAAAACATTTGTTTTACAAGTAATTGTTGAAAGCTTTTCTTACGCTCTGAGTCTGTTGTCTTTTCCTGCTTCAGGTTTGTGATAGTCATTTAAAACTGTGCCCAAGTCACAATTTAAGCTACATACAGAAAGACAATATTTTATAATGGAAACCATTTAAAACATCAAGGTATAATAAACTTTCAAAATAAACTATAGGCATGATTAAATATATGTTTTATGTCCCATTTGAGTTAAAGGATTTAGTGAAAGATGATGTAACTGAATGAATCCACTGCCATTGTTTATGGATTGTTTAAAGATGAGGAAGAAAGGTGGAAAGGTTGAGTTTAGGAGAGTAAAGTAAGTACCTTTTGTTATAATATTCTGAAACACAGAGAAGCAGTATTTGTGTGTAATAAGAATTCATTGCTGACAATGTGTCAGTATTTTTTGTAATAAAGTTAGCATGTTACCGAAGGTGGTTGCTTTCAGACAAAGTACCACTGACCCAGAGTATCACTAAAGGTCTCAGCAATTGATTGATTACTTATACATCTCTAGAGACCTTTTGAATAAAACAATTAATTGCCACTTTGTTTAAACCACGTATTTACCTTCTTCATTTGTGCATCTTTTTATTATTCAGTTTTTGTACTGAGGATATGCTGAAGACATGAATGCCGCACATTAAATTTTCATTTACATTCAAATACGTGTTTCGAGTTATTTCTTCATTCGCTCTGCATCCCTATCTTCTACTCCCCGTTCCACTTTTATCATGCTGACAACACCGTCCCTTTATTCTACTGATCTCTTTATTTCCACTGTTTCTACATTACTCACTGTCCTATTGGCCAGACAGCGGTCTTACTAGTAGCCACTGATGTCCCATTCAAAGCTCATAACTGCTACTGCTGACCAAGCCATCGCAGAAATAATTCTATGATATGAAAGTCAGTTCAGCTGAAATTCTTTTGATACCTGCTTTTCTGAAAAGCTATTCCTTGTTCTAAATAAAGAAATCTTCACATTTTTTATTTTTTTTATTTTTTGCTTTGACTATATTAAATAAAATGACTCATTATCATATCTCTGATACTTAATCGATGTCATTGGTGGGGGGAAGGGATCAATTTCCTTTGAGTCAATGGTCTTACTTCAGGATATCAGTTGCCAAAATCCTCAATGTCCCTTACTTCAATAAAAGAGGACTGTGTTCTATTTTATTCAAGTAAAGCCTGAAGTATAAAAATTAGGTGCATTATCAGACCACCCACTTGCTATCTGCAAAGACAACACCAGAGTGATCCCCACATCAGAACCATCTTTGCTGTTCCTATGGTAACCATTAATGGAGATAAGCGCTACATTATAGCCGAGGCACAGGAGACAGGATCTATTTTAATGAAGAGAGGGTATGTACATCACCAAACAGCTATAGCCTGGCAATGCCATAGCATTGCAGCACCATATTTGGCTATATTATACATTTCCTATTCCTTTTGTTAAATCACTTCTAGGGTCAAATTTTGAACTTATTACAAAGTTAGTTCATGGGCTAACGTAATTAGATATGGAAACTAAAAATATTAAAAATTTCTAAACATAGTTGTCTTTGTTTAATAAAGATTAACCAGATTAAAGCCAACTAGATACAAATGTCTATTTTTGGGTACAGCTAGGTGATTTGTTATGTCCATGCAAACTGTCCATGGTCACACAATATGTACATGGAGACTGAAGGATTTGAACTTAGTCCAATCTGATGCAGCTCACTGTTTTAACCTGCCAAACTGTTCAATTGGTTTGTGTTCCAGAAATGAAAAGCTCACACATATGATCTGTGAAATTATCCTCTCTACAAAAAATTGCAACAATGTTTTCTGTTCATTTTCCAGAAGGGAGTCTCATAAAAGGTCTGTGATGAGGAGCTGGATAAAAGATATTAAAACTCCAGGTACCCTGTTATTCTAACAATAAGTAATTGGACCCAAACCTTATACCAATTTTTGCATAACTCCTCAGGCCTTTGATATAGTAGCCATCAACCTTCTTTTAAAGACAAACTAATGACATAGTGATATTAATGCCCTTAAATCGAAGTTCCTGTTTCACGATTCCTCCATTCGCACCAAAGTTAAAGTGCAGCGAAGGAAACCATGTGAGGTAAGCAAACCAGCAGTCAGCATAGACAAATGCTTCTTTAAATGATCACAGACACGTTTTGGCCATGACAATGGCCATAAGGGCAAGGCAAATGCAATGTATAAGGAGACTTTAGATTAGTAAGCAAACTAGCATGTTTTTGTGAAGTTGGAATCAAAGTAAACGATCCAGATGAAACCCACACTGACACGGTTCCCTGCTGCCCATTAACTTTCCACTGACCTAACCTTTATCTTAAAGTATCATTGCTCATATATACTGGCAATGCTCCCAGTAAAAATTGTAATTTTCAAAAACAAACCCACTTCTGCCAGGAAAATATCACCACCTTATGACGTTCTGGAATGTAATTTCAGCAGTCAGACTAGTAGACATTCCTGCTGTCTATATTCGGTAACATAGATGTTATTCACTATCACAGTAGCACTGCAAGTTGTAGTCTGACAGTCAAATCTCTCTTGGTCTTTCATTTTCCAGTTAAACTACTTCCAGAAAATTGTCGGTGTCTTTTTTTATCTACTTGGTAAGTGCATCTTTTTTCCTTTATGTAGTCAGTTTCATCAAGTGCCTGGATAACATCTACAAAGTACAATGCCAGATTATGAAGTCATCTTTAAGTAATGAGCTGTAGAAGACAAAAAGGGGCAACAAAAGGATTTCATTTTTCTGAGTCAGATTCAATTTTTCACAGATTTAACATACGATTATGACATAATACTTAAATTGCCAACCCCTACTAGAAAAATGGGTTTTACAATAAAAAAGTAACTCTCATTTAAAACAAACTAACTCAAGTATTTTATAATTAGGCGAGTATATGTGGAATTTTGCAGAATAATACAATTCGGTTTACAGAAACTTTCTGTGCCAGACATTGCAGTGTTATACTTGTCCAACTTTCCATCCTTTCAAATACTATACATATTCCATGACTTTTGTGACCTTTATATTTATCCTTAATTCTTCTTAGACTGTTATTGAAACTCTGCTACTTTCCAATTCCCTGCAGAATATTAGTTGCACATCAAAGAATGCATTTTGATGTCTCTCTAAAGTCATTTTACACCAAGACTATGTTCCATCAAGTTTGGATTCTTAATGAGCAGAAAGATATGATTTACATCTATTGATTCTGCCAGATGAGGATGGCCACGTCTCATGTTTCCATGGTCTTTGCCTCTCTTACTTTACACAATCAAGATTATCTAGTTACCCTTAAGTCTGTTTAATCAGCTTTCAACTGTCCAGATCTTTGCAGAATGTTCAGATTTTTGGCCCATATTTTGGTGCATTTTTCATAAAATTGTAGTTTTCTGGCACATCACTGGTAAATCATTGAGGACTGAAGTCAGAAAATAATGGTAAACATTTGATTTTCAGACCTAATATCCTTCGGAAAATTCATGTTCATGCAAAACTTGTTATTCTATCAACTTTCTAAATTTGTAAGAGCAATATTTAAAAAGTCTCTCTCTATTTTTGGGCTTTTGTCCAGTTTTCTTGCTCTAAGAGGTTGAGAGGTATGCACAACAGCTGCATATAGGGTATTCCAATACTATTCTCATCAGTGGCCTAGACAAACTAAATGTCAAAACTTCCATCCTTTCTGCAAAAAACATCCTGCACTTCATTAGAGCTCTTGATTCAAGTGTTCCTGTTTCTGCCGGAAATGTTTCAGATAACTAGTGGGTATTTCATTAGAATACTCCACCCACACAAAAAAAACCTAGTTTGCTACCCAGGATTCCACTGTCCCAGGTTCTCAGCTTCCGTTGCCATAGTACTGGGTGTATTCTGAGCAAAAGTTGTTTCATGCTACACTCTTACTTTACTAACATACCGGACTCTCAGACATTAAGTTACGTTTGCCTTTCTGTTATGTGCAGTATCCCAGATGCAAAAAAACATGCATCAGTGAATAAAATGTTAACACCTTGTTCACATTAACATTTGAAATTATTTAAAATGAAACTAAAGACCCATAACACAGTCCATGTGTACAGCATTCCGTTAGATGCTTCATCATGGCAGTTTACTCCTGTATGGGTTCAGAAACTGTACAATGTGTATCTGCAGTGTACATAGGTAGAATGCTTTGACACGAACCTCTGCCCAATTTTATTTATTTATTTACATTTGTTGACCGGGCTAGTCTAACTGGATATATGTCCATTTTCAGTAGAGGCCCGAGTAGAAAAGTTCCGAGAAAAAAAAATTTTTTTACAGAGTCCACAAAAACAGTGGGAAAACAAAAAAAAATTTACAAAATTATTCCAACTGCTTAGCAAAAATATTTACAAATCAGTTATAAGGTTACACATAGAAGACAGATTGTTATTTTACAGATGTATTAATAAGAAAAAAATAAAAACATTTACAGTACAAGCGTTTTCTCAGGACAGTAGGGCAGACAAACATACAGTCAGATAGAAAATGTTTTGATTCTAAGAAAGTGTAGAGCACAGAGAAATATCAGAAAAAAATTTAGCTGAGAAGTATTTAAACAAATTGGAGAATTAGTATCAGTCAGGATTAGAGCAGGAATAGATGCTCCTCTGCATGCAGAATGCCTCTATCATTCTTGGCCCCTTACCCACACCCGTTTATTACTTCCCTCTAGTCATTCTTCTTCTTTCGGCTTTTCCCGGTTAGGGGTCACCACAGCAGATCACCTTATCCGCTCATGATTGGCAATGGAGTTTTACGGTGTCGAGTTGCCAGCCCAGCGCCCAACTTTATACACACACACACACACACACACACACACACACACACACACACAGACACACACACAGACACACACAGACACACACACAGACACACACAGACACACACACACACTCATGCCTAGGGCCAATTTACAGTGTTCAGTCCACCTACAGCATGTCTTTGGGATGTGGGAGGAAACCCACGAGACCACAGGGAGGACATGCAGACTCCACACAGAAGGCACCCCAGCCGAGGATCGAACCAGAGAACCTCTTGCTGTGAGGTGGCAACGCTAACCGCTGCACCACCATGGCCACCCACTTTCCTCTTATTTATCAAAATTTAGGTCCAGTGACATCACGACTGGTGTCTTATGAGGTATAATTTCTTGATTTTTATTGCAGATCAACATCAGCAAACTGTCCTCCAGCTTGAACTTTATACAACATTACTCTGACCTAATCAGCCTTGAGCTAGCTATTTTGGATCTTACGTGAACAAAAGCATCAGAGCAGCATGTATTCCTTTATCAAAACATTTTATTTATTTGGCACAGTGCAGCTTCATGCATTCATTATAAGAATTTCACGAGTGCATAATTCCAGAGTTTTCAAATGATGAAAGGTGTTTTTTTTAAAAAGGCCAAACAGTCTAAAACCAAAACCATCTGAAATTAATTTTTAAATACTACTGAAGCATTTCATCTGAACCACTGCTAATACAGCCGACGCTCACTTTTTGAATTCCATCTGATGCTGTTAAAATTCTTTACATCACTGTTGGAATACAACTACAAGACAGACTGGAAGATACTAAAGTGGCTGTTGCAGTTTACAGATAACAGCAAAGAGCAGTTAAAGTTGAGAATTTCTTGTATACACAGAGTTTGAATCCTTCCCTTTGCAAATGTTTACAACTGTGAAGAGATTACATAACTTCAGTCATACAAGGTTATCCCTGGAAACAGATTTTCGGCAAGTGGGTTGCTCCTTTGTTTGCTGCAACAAAAAATACACCTGTCCAGACAAGGGTACTGCAACACAACAGTGAAGTCCTCAGTTTACTTCCTTATTTGTCTAAACTTAAAACTGCTTGTGAGTATTTCCTAGCATTTGGTATTTACTCATGGTACACTTCTGCCCCCTACAGTAAGGATTTACTTCAAGAAAATGTGAGCTATTGGCAAACAACAAGAAAGTCAGTGAGCATATAGAAAAGAGGAAAAGAAAAAAAAAATACATTGTTACAAAATCATGATAAAACAGTAAGAAAGTGGGAGAATACAGACTGCATTTGCTAATACAGACTGTTTGCTATTCAGGAAAAGCTTTTTTCAGTAATTTCTAAGAACAAGGCACATTTTATTTTACATTAACATACAATGTTCCATGAGCAGCCTTTCCCCACAGCCCATATGCACTTGGTCACCCCTTGATTTAGGTACATAAGTGTTACCCATATGGTCAAACAGATTAAGAGGCTCATCGACATCACTCAGTGCTGGTGGGAGACTAATAACGGACCCCCCCCCCCCCAGAAAGCAGACCTTTTCCATTTATTCCCCAGTGAAAATTTATGATAACCCATCTGGTCAATCAGACTGATTTAAATGGTTGCTGGGGATGTATTTTATTTGACAGCCAAAGCTAGCCTATCCCAGAAATGGGGAGAGGATACGGTGCTATTAATTTAGCAGTACAGGTTTAGGTGAAGAAGCGTTTTCTTTACTACTGGTTCTGTACAGATAAAGGAGCTGATAAAGTACTGGGCCATTCACAGCGAAGAAGTCTAAGCAGAAATCACACATCAGGAGTCTGTATGACACAGTTCCTTAATTAGTTGTTGCAAAGAAACATCTGGAAAAGATGTTGGTCTACACATATGTACATTTGTCTGCTGTAATGGGATGGGAATCCTGCTCTACTTAGATCATGAAACCAGTTCACAGTGTATATCTGCATCATGTGCTAATACTGTATAGTGTATGAGCAATTGCCCCTGTAACTTTAAATTGATATTAAGGGGTCAGCTTCATTACTCATTACTGGCGGGAGACTAATAATTTACTCCATTAAGTATACTTTTCTATTTGTTAGAGCCTTCTCTGAATGGCTACAGGAGAACTCTCAATACAAGCATCACAGAACACCTGTTTAGACTGGCATGAAATCTCCAATGCGTTAAATGGACCTTGTTAGAATTAAAAATGGATATAAATAAATTGATGCAGTGCTGTATATGCCTCAATCTACTGGGTCTCTCTAAGCGGGCAACTTAACATTTTCCTCAAACCCTTCTCTACCTCTATTTTCACACTGAGCTTGGCTTCTTCCTCTATTACCTTATACAACCTTGATATAAAGTTATTTCCTCTTTAAAAGTTTTTGGAGGGAAATTAAAGTGTCAATTAAGCAATTATTCAATATTTGGCAATGTATAAAATGGTTGAGTAGAAACAGTAATAGTATTCTGAAGAAGTTCGTAAGGACGAAACCTAGGTCAATAAAGAAGTTATTACTGCAGAATTCGTGTGGCGTTTATCGTTTTGTTGGTTGGAAATATAAGTATAATTTTTCTCAGATTTGCATTTGTTTCATCTCCTTTTTGGCATCGACTACACCTTGCTTCAATTCCATCAAGTTGCAGTTATGTTTTTGGTTATTAGTTATATGGCGAGCGAGAGTGGTTCGGTGGATGTCGGGAGCATGTTACAGCAGATTAGTGAAACTTTACAAGAACATTCGGTTCTTATACAGAAATTACTTACAAAAGAAGCAGAGAACTTAATGCAAACAGGGGAAAGTTTGGGTTTCCCGCTTACACAACCAATGCCACCTAGTACAACAATGCAAGGTAACTTTGATAATAATAGCAAAGAAAAAACTGTTATAGATGCGACTAGTTGGAAAACTAATGCCTACAGTTTTCAGAGTGGACATATCAAACAAACTTCAACAGTAACAGTAATACATGAATCAAAACCAATGCAAGATATGTTGCGGACATTTGAGAAAAAATTGTTCAAATTAAAACGGACACAACTAGAAAACAGTTATTTGTCACGGAACATCGAATTGGGTATCATTCCCAAAGGTTTACGGCTTTGGAGGTATCCAAGTCGCTGTGAACAAAATGTCAATATGTTAAAAGACTTACATGCTTTATTTGATAATTGTGGTATCCGGTTGATGGAAATCATGGTGAAGTATAATGATATTAAAATCGAGGAATTACTAATCCAACTTGAGGAGTTGAATCTGAATATATCCAAAGATCTCCTCTTTGAGCATGCTTATGATCAATACACGCACATTATATCAGATGTCACATTCTGTTGTGATACCATTTTCCAGAAGAAAAATCATAAAATTCAACGGGATATTCACAGATATGCACAACAGCAAGCATATCCCAAATCGGGTGGTTCTACAAGTCAACACCATAGTAACCAACATCAGCATGTCTCGGCAACTATTGATGACGTCAACCCGCCGTATGAGGGGGATGATGACAACATCGGCAATGAGGGCGTAGAGAGTATAGAAGAAGGCGTCAGGCGTTCGGATAGATTGAAGAATCAAAATGAAGTTACAATCCCACAAGAATTTCACAAAACAGGTGCCAGACCGAAACAGACTTTTTTGGGACTTACAGCAGGCAAGAAACGGAGAATGTAACGACAAGGTTTGTTGGCGAGGCGCAAGCAAACATTGAGTCGGTCAATGTACGGGGACTCATCGATAACTCACAAATGCATGAACTGGACTATCATGACAACAAAATGGGTAAGCCCCGACTAGATTTTCAGAACAAATATCTCGAATACGATCATGAAAACATTAATAATTCTTTGACGACTTCTTCCAATGTATTAATACCTGTAGTACATGTAACACATGACAACATTGGTATTTATGAAATGAATAACAACGATAATTTTACGATAGAAATGTATCATAGTAATGATTATAACATGAATGATGATGTATTATTCGATCTAAGTATATACCAATATAATGAAGACAGGGTTGGTAATGGTATGAATCATGGGAATACAATAAGTGTAGACAAGTCCATATGTGAATATGCAACGGACTATAATAATGTAGTCAATTTTCATATAGATTGCAATCCAGACCACTATACTAATGGTGATGATAATAGTATGCAATCAAATATTATAAATGTAGAAGAATCTTCGAATATAGATATTGTATCGGATTGCAGTGATAATCTTTTTCTAAGTAATCCACATATAATAATGAATACAAAGCAAGACTTTAAAGTATATAATTATTCTTCACAGAGCATTACAGTAGAACATGCTGACTTATTTTCCAAAGGGTTTAACTATGTCCCATGTAAAAAAGGTAATATGGTAGAATCTATATTAGATTTGAAATTATTTTCACGGAAACTTAATTTAAAAGCACATTTCAACAACAAAATCGAATGTCAAAGTGTACAAGACAAGATGTTTACAAAACCTAGTTTATTCAATCCTCCCATGAATGAGGAAATTTTGTATTTTGAAAGGAGAAGTGAATATGATGTAAGGAAATTTTATAAGAAATATAAGCAAAATAAACATTTCAATATTACAAAACTAGAAGGGAATTTACTCAAAGAAATTAAAAATGACCCAAAATTAAGAATTATGAGGCCTGATAAAGGCAATGGCATAGTCATACTGGACTATAATGATTATAGTTCATATATGACCAACATGTTATTAAGTAACACATATGTAGAAATAAGCAAGAACCAAGTACATATAGCCTATAAAAGAATAGAAGGTATGTTAGATGACATGTTATACCAGGGGAGTATCACTGAAAAAGAACATGAATTTTTAAGAAATGAACATCCAATCATCAGTGGTATCTTCGGAATACCAAAAATACACAAAGGCCTTGATAACTTGGAATTTCGACCTATCGTAGATGGAAATAGAAGTGTAACATGCAATATAAGTCAATATTTGGATCATTTTTTCAAGGAAAGTATGAAATGTTATAGTTATATAACTAAGGATTCATGGGATTTTTTGAGTAGACTTAACAAAATAGCTATGAAAAATGAATATACCTTTTTGACAATAGACGTTGTTTATTTACCACCATTCCTCATGACATAGGCCTTTTATGGCTAGAAGAACAATTGTTCGAAACACATCTCTATGAACAAGATCAAATTAATGTCCTTATAAACTTGATGGAAATAGTACTCAATAATAATTATATATATTTTGAAGGAAGTTATTACCAACAAGTAAATGGCGTGGCCATGGGGGCACCATGTGCCCCCATGTACGCAAATTTAATAATGAGTTATTGGGAACAACATTATCTATTTGGAACAGATTTTGGTAAACATCTTGTAATGTATACCAGATATTTGGATGACATATTCATTATATGGGATCGAGACAAATATATGTTGGAAAAATTTTTGGAATATATTAATACTACAGTAAAATTTTTAAGATTTACATATAATGTCCAGGAGGATAAAATCAACTATTTAGATGTGGATATTATATATAATAAAGATGTGAATATTTTGCAAACACAAATACATAGAAAATCCACCTTTTCTAATGCATATTTGCATTTTGATAGCTGGCACCCTGACCATCAGAAAAAAGCCATTGTGAAAGGGCAGATGGTCAGGGCGGCCAGAATGGTAAGTGAAGAGATGGAATTTATAAAAGAATTAAAATACATCATGCAATTATTCATGAATAGAGGATACCCAGAACAATTTTGTGTCAAAATATTTAATGAAGTGAAAAATAAAAGAGAAAATGGGACATATACGGCAATATTAAAAACAGGTTTATTACACACAATAATACTGGGCAATGAAGATACAATGGAAAAAGATAACTATAATAATATTCCATTGTATATTATTAAATTTGATGATTGTTTCAAATAGAAAATATTATAAGGAGAAATTGGGAGTTTTTTGTTAATGATAAAATAGGGAGACATATTTTCAATGGACCGATAAAATTTGTGTATAAAGAGAGTCCCTCCCTTAAAATATATTGGAAAATGAAACAACTATTGAAAAATATCAAAATGGAAGAGAAGGGAATTTCAAATGTGGAACATGCAGTATATGTAATTATATATATTATTCAGGTAGAGAAATGGTGATTAATGGGTGTAACATCAAAATAAAAGGACATTATAATTGTATAACTAAAAATGTAGTATATATAGCTTTATGTCAGCAATGTAAAGCCTTTTATGTTGGTAAAACAAAAAGGAAATTTAAAGAGCGGATTAAAGAACATTTATTAGATATACAGCATAATAAAAATAGTAATGCTCTTGCAAGACATATTATAGAATATAAAGATCATAAATTCAAATTCATGGTCATTAATCAAATCAAACAGGATCCACAAGGCAAAATAACGATGTACCATTTGGACATGGAGGAATTAAAATGGCAAATTTATTTAAATTCATGTATTCATCCGGGAATTAATGAATATATGACCATTATGCCACTATTGAAATTAAATAGAATATATAATAAATAAAATGTGGCATTCATTATTATTATTATTATTATCATTTTTATGTATAAAGATAAATTTCATATAGTATATTAATATATAAGTGACATATACTTTATATGTTGGTCCCATACTATGTGGATTGCATACTATATTATTATAAAATATAATTTATTTGCACTTATATGGCAAAGGAATTTAAATCAATTGTTTTTATAGATTTAATTGTTTTGTATTGATGGTAACGCTGTCTTCATGGTATTTATATATATTTAATATTTATTTATTGTATAAAAATAAGAATTGATGTGTATACATATGAATATTTTTTAATATATATGTTATAGTTGGATTAGTGAGATAGGCATGTGTATATAATAGATACAATAGATATATATTATAATAAATACATCAAATATCATATATTTAATATGGTACATAACACAAAAAGTTTCATACATGTATATATAATAGTTAGCATTTTTTAAAAAATTTCTTCATTTATGCATAAGTAAATAATTGTATATTTTACTAGTAGTTTTTAAGTAACAAGTGATACAATTTTATTAAAGTTCATATACAAGAGTTAGCAAAGTAAAATGTTATGTATAGATATGTAGTGAATTCCAACAAAGTTATTTCCTCTTTAAAAGTTTTTGGAGGGAAATTAAAGTGTCAATTAAGTAATTATTCAATATTTGGCAATGTATAAAATGGTTGAGTAGAAACAGTAATAGTATTCTGAAGAAGTTCGTAAGGACGAAACCTAGGTCAATAAGGAAGTTATTACTGCAGAATTCGTGTGGCGTTTATCGTTTTGTTGGTTGGAAATATAAGTATAATTTTTCTCAGATTTGCATTTGTTTCATCTCCTTTTTGGCATCGACTACACCTTGCTTCAATTCCATCAACCTTGATATCAGAGTTTCCTTTTCAGGTCTGAATGAGGACATTCATAGGTAGTTATTAGGCTGGCATTTCTGAGGACCAATGAGGAACCTAGACCAAACTCGTTATTAGGCTGGCATTTCTGAGGACCAATGAGGAACCTAGACCAAACTCCAGTTCCCCCCAAACACTGCCTGATTATGTGAATTGCTCAAGGTCACATGTTAAGTCACTGAGGGAATCAAACCCTATTCCACAGGAACTACAGGTCATAGATGTAACATCTGCACCAACTGTCAGACACTCCTATGACATCCTTCCCTATAATGGTAACTCCAATAATGTAGACAGCTCCCCCTAAAGAACATGGTACATGTACCTTAGCCAACTATACTTTCTGTAACCTCTCCTCTCCTGTTTAAGTGTTGTGACTCTAGGCAATGTTATAATAATCTGAACACTGTCCAGGTCTTCCATCAGTATCAACCCCACTTTCACTTCATTCACCTTCATGATGACCCCAACCTTAACCCATGCTATCCAGTTTCTCACTTCCTGGATCTTCGCTTATCTACTAACTAAATGAGTCTTTCTGCTAGTACCCCCATGAATTTACTCCCCCTCTACTTGCCATAATAATTTAAAAGTATCAGGATTGCCCGCCTAGTAACTGCAATCCATCTGGTCTGATCAGTTTCAAAGTTTCAGGTCATAAATAATTTTAATTGGGACACCCTAACATGCACTTAAGTTCATAGGTTAATATTAGGCTAAATGCCCTTGTGGGTCATTTTAAGCTTAGCCAGTTATCCCATTTGAGAATCAAACCCTGCACCTTGTGTTTGTGAGGTAAACAAGCTATTATGCTAATCCCAAAGCCCTTTTTTTAAGGACAAGCAGAGGCCTTGATGAGATTTGAACTCACGACACCTGGTTTAATAGATCAGTGTTCTAACCCCACAGCAAAAAGTTACTCGCCACCCTAACCTTTCTCTTGAGAGCAACATATGGCCCTATGACCCTCAAGGCTTCTTCGACCCTCATATAAAATTCCTTTTAGCATTCTCTAAATCTCCAAAAAAACAACAAAAAAAACCCCCAAAACAATCCTCTCCAGGTTAAATAGCACTGCACAGAAACTGTATAGTGCTATGAATAAAGAAAACATCTGCAAGGCTTGCACTTTTGGTCCATTCCTCAATCCAATATTTTTCACTTTCTTAACCACTCTAAATATCCTTTCTTTAAATCAGTATCAGTACATCATATTAATTCTTCGAGGGTCCCTGCCAAATTTATACTTAGATATTTTATCTGTTGGTGATGCCAGACACCTGGATATGTTATGCTAGCCCTCAAAACTTCCTGTGTTCAGGGTGAAGTCATTTGCAGTCTTTGGCTGGGTATGCTCTAATGATGTTTCCATTTCCTTCAAAATCTAATGAGTTGGCAAATTTTAAAAATTCCCTACAGAGTACTCCATCAGAAATATTGGGTGCGCAAATGGCTGTAACTAAGGAAATGTTTTTTTAAGCTGGGACATGGGATATGAAAGACCTAGACATAATAAGGCCTTGTTAAGTTTAATTGTGTCACCTGGCTTACTTATTAGGATAAATCTCACTCCTCTCCTCCACGTCTCTGTACTGTAACCTGTTAGACAAACACTCTGCCACCTCATAGTATAACTTTTCCCCCAGGCTTTTATAATAGTGTTAAGATGTATTCTTTCATCTCATATCTTGTGAATCTTAAAATAACCTGCTGGGACATTTTAAGTTAGTCAGGTTACTGGGTGCAAAGATTCAATGTGCTTTAACTATTCCGGTTGTAAGCCTAACCATTCAACCCACAGTTTCCTTGCAAACTGTATCAGTTCTCCAACTACCATTTTCTCTAAGACGCCAGTCTACATTACAATGTCACTGATCTATACTTCAGTTGTCCTGTTTTGGTCTGGTTGATGACTACAGTGGTACTCTACTGCTTTGCATTGTTTTGCATCAACAAGGTACTTTCAATCTTTTCAAATTTCTTTTCTTCTCCACATAATCAGATTCATGACTTATCACCCATGTCTTCTTCTTTGTAAACCAATGGAGACTCCCCTGTTGTTGCATCAACAGTATCACTTATGATAGCAGCTCCTTGGGCCTCTCCTGTAGCCCTCTCCCCCAACACCACTGGCTTTTCACAATGGAGTACCCCACACTATTTTGATCCTTTTCTGTCCAAACCTTTACTTATGTGCTCGCATTCAGAGTTCATTATCCTTTAAGAAACGTTTATGCAATTTTAACCTTAACAAAACTTAAGGCCATTATTGCTCGTATTTCTGCACTTGCTGTTATCACTGTTTTTGCTGATAATTTTGGCATTTTTGCCATTACATTTTGCCTGTTTTTCAATGACTGCATTTATTCCTGTGTTCTGACCACTTTCACTGTGTAGCATAGCCTGGCCACAGATCCTGCTGTGTCTAGTTCTGTTTGTATTGGAATTGAGCACTAATTAGGGTTGCCATCTTTTAAGCGAGACAAAGTAGGACATGGGTGTGTGGCCAATATGACACTGGCCACACCCTCTACCATGATGTCACCACCAGAGTGGTGAAGAAGATGCTGTTATGGATACGACGGATAGCTGCTGGAGTAGCAGCTGGATGGATGAATGACTGGATGGATGCATGGCTGGATGGATGGATGGCTGGCTGCATGAATGGCTGGGGGTTGGATGGATGGCTGGCTAGAGTGGCTAGCTGGTTGGTGGGAGTAGCTACTGGATGCATGGCTGGATGGATGGCTGGCTGGAGGAGGAGGATGGCTGGCTGGCTGGAGGAGGAGGATGGCTGGCTGGCTGGAGGAGGAGGAGGATGGCTGGCTGGCTGGAGGAGGAGGATGGCTGGCTGGAGATGGAGGATGGCTGGCTGGCTGGAGATGGAGGATGGCTGGCTGGCTGGAGATGGAGGATGGCTGGCTGGCTGGAGATGGAGGACGGCTGGCTGGCTGGAGATGGAGGACGGCTGGCTGGCTGGAGATGGAGGATGGCTGGCTGGCTGGAGATGGAGGATGGCTGGCTGGCTGGAGATGGAGGATGGCTGGCTGGCTGGAGATGGAGGATGGCTGGCTGGCTGGAGATGGAGGATGGCTGGCTGGCTGGAGATGGAGGATGGCTGGCTGGCTGGAGATGGAGGATGGCTGGCTGGCTGGAGATGGAGGATGGCTGGCTGGGTGGAGATGGAGGATGGCTGGCTGGGTGGAGGATGGCTGGCTGGAGGATGGCTGGCTGGAGGAGGAGGATGGAGGATGGCTGGCTGGAGGAGGAGGATGGAGGATGGCTGGCTGGCTAGAGGAGGAGGATGGAGGATGGCTGGCTGGCTGGAGGAGGAGGATGAAGGATGGCTGGCTGGCTAGCTGGAGGAGGATGGAGGATGGCTGGCTGGATCGCTTGTTATATATAAAAAGAAATCTCAGCCTTTTTTTAGTGGCTGTAGAAGCGCTTAAAACAAAGCACTCCTACAGCCATGATCTTTGCAGGGCTCTTCCTGCCCCAATCCCCACCCCTGTTGTGAATTGCAGCCAATTGCTGCACGAATTAAAGCACCCAGACCTAACAGACAGCAGCTTTGCCTGCAGGTCCGGGTTGGTGACGCAACTGAATTGCCATGAAAAAGTTGGAAGTAAATGCGACTTTTCCACAGCAATCCAGTGCGATCGCAAAAGCGGAACTTTTCAGGTCCCACTTCTTGATACAGCGGGCAACGGGATAAGGTGGCTTAACCTGTGAGTGTCCCACCGACAATGGGATGGGTGGCAACCTCAGCACTAATCCCCAGCAAACGTTTTCTGGACAGGGCCCTCTGCACGCTTGTGGCAGGAGGTATGTGGCTAGCGACCCATCAGTTGAAGCTCATTGGCCTAGGGCTCTGTTCTGAGCTTTTGATTGGTTATTTTGTACACCAGTAAGGTTTTTTTCATTTATTTTTAAAGCCCCACATTTCTGATTACTGTTGGCTGGGTATAGGATATAGCTGTAACCTGTTTTCCAGCAGGGACTCCTTCAGTGTATAGACCAATACAGCCTCTGAGCCACCCTCTCAAGATCTTTTCATCTATACAAGTGGACTACCCTAGCACAAGAACCCCAGCAGACCTTTTCAAGTCAATCCCTGTTATCAACCACACCTCTTACCTAGCACTATGGAAGGACAATACACCACCATTTCTCCAACCCTCCTTGTTGAATTAGGCATCCTGAGGCAATGTAGCAATTGCCTCATGTACACTGACAACCCACTTCTTTTACAATACTCCAACTCAACATGCGAGAGGTGCATCTACATAAAAAACATGGAATCAATGCTCCCTTCCTCACCAGTCAATACACCTGACCCCAAGGAGCTTGTCAACACTCGCATACCACCACTCTCACCCACCATGATACCAACACATAACCACCAACGTATGTGGAGGTCCGCTCTAAAAACTTACCCAAAGCACAGAGACCTCGCAAATACAGGCACACTGCACATTGTCCACATGTAGATAAACACAGTACACATAAAAACACACATACCAGTGTCTCACTAGGTAAGCCATTAAGCTGTAACACAAAACCAAATGTACTAGTCATAGGTGACTGCCATGAAACACACTGATGTGCCACTCAGCAGGTTGGATAAGGAGAAGGTCACTATTAGCTGCCTGTCTGATGCCAGGATCCAGAACATCACACATGTACTCAAGTCTCTCAGCAGCAAGTCCTGTTATGACTCTGTCATAGTACATGTTGGTGTTAATGACTTGAGACATATCTCTCTGTACTACATGAAGAGGCATGACTGAGCTCTCGGATTAAGTGTCCCAGGCATGCATGTCTATAGCCTTAAGCAGCATACTACCCTCACCCAGGATGAGGCCACAATACAAGCAAAAGATGATTGCCCAACAATTGGCTTAACTTCTGGTGTAATTATAAGGGGATCCAGTTCCTGTCTGCCTGGGATGACATGGTTGATGGACCTCGATGCTTTGCCAAAGACATTCTCCACCGGTCACCTCTAGGTTTTCAGCTTCTGGCAAAGGCTCTTGCCTCCCCCATAGAGCCTTTTTTAGTCAATGTCACAAGTACAAAATTTCCAAAGTTAAATTTTCCTCAAAAACAAAACATCAGGGTCATGCTGCTAAACGCTAAGAGTCTCAACCTAAAACTACACTAGTTCGAAGCTGTCCTCACCTTGAAGGATGCTGACATCTGTGCAGTCACAAAAACCTGATTCAAGACTGTGGGAAGCACCCTGGCTATACTGGGTTACAATGCCTTCCACTCACTCATACCATCAGACAAGAGTGGGAAATCCAAAGCATGAGGAGGATCTATTTTTATTAAAGACGAATACTCCTCCAGACTGGCACATCTAAATGAGCCCCTCAAACTTCTCCATGTACAAGTCTCTGTAGGTAGAAGGCCTCTTCATATTATCACCAATTATAGGACCCCCTCCATGAACCAGAACACCCACAATGCCTACCTGGACCTCCTGGAGTCCCTCAATATACCACCAACTACTCCGATTTTGGGGCACTTCAACCACCCATCAATACATTAGTCTAACTACACCTCTCACCAACATGTTCACCCAGAGATTCTTGAAATTTGTACCTACTAGGGGTTCAAACATCCTGGATCTTGGAAATTTGTACCTACTAGGGGTTCAAACATCCTGGATCTTGTACTCATAAACATGAGTGATCATTGCACCAACCCAAGTGTACTGTCTTCTCTAGTAAGATCTGCCCACAAGTCAGTCACACCAGAAGTAATAATACTGTCTGACCTTCCCCCAGCTGGAACTAAAGTACAAATTTTCCAAAGCTAACTATAATCTCTTATGAGAAGATATTACTAGTTTCATAGCCCCTACTCCTACTGATGGCAAGGATACCTATTCCGAGGTTTATTCCAATGCCTTGTATAAACTCTTCCACAGTTGCATCAACTCAGTTGTACCCGATAGTATCAAATTAAGTTCCTCATGTAAGAACAAACCCGTTTGGTGGATGTGATGCCCAAACACTGGCCCAGTAATCAAGAAGCCTTAATCTTCATCACTGGCAACAGTGGGAGATGTACACACTGGAAGGATGACAAGTACACACACAGTAAAGTTGAGATCTCAGCTGAGTGGTCAAACCAAGTTCTCCAGTACCCCCTCTGTCCAACCAGTGCTTTGTGTCCCTGTCCAAGTAGCTGACACACACACTCTGAGATTTGATTTATATACAAAAAACATACACACACACCTGGGAAAGGCTGTCACAGATTTACAAGCTATGTCCCCTTCTGCCTAGACTATAAGGTAGTTCCAACTGCCACCAGCCACTCTATCAGCTACTTTAACACCCTTAACAAAGGATGTCCAATCGTACTGTGTAATATCAACTCAGCTGTACCCGATAGTATAAAATTAAGTTCTTCATGTAAGAACAAACCCATTTGGTGGATGTGATGCCAAAACACTGGCCCAGTAATCAAGAAGCCTTAATCTTCACCACTGGCAACAGTGGGGGATGTACACACTGGAAGGATGACAAGTACACACACAGTAAAGTTGAGATCTCAGCTGAGTGGTCAAACCAAGTTCTCCAGTACCCCCTCTGTCCAACCAGTGCTTTGTGTCCCTGACAAAGTAGCTGACACACACACTCTTTGAGATTTGATTTATATACAAAACACATACACACACTCCTGGGAAAGGCGGTCACAGATTTACAAGCTATGTCCCCTTCTGCCTAGACTATAAGGTAGTTTCAATTGCCACCAGCCACTCTATCAGCTACTTTAACACCCTTAACAAAGGATGTCCAATCCTACTGTGTAATATACTATTAATCCAAATGGTAGTTTGACCATGAGCCAGACTATTAGTAGTGACTTGTACAGTGTCATCAAACAGATATGCAAGTACTCTAAGAGCTTTAATTTCTCTAAACAGACCAGCCACAACTGAAAGGTTTAAATATATTTAAATAATAAAATAATAAGACAATACTCAGTAAGTAATCAGTCACATCAGAGTTCAAAATCCCAGGAAATATTAAAAAAAATCAACATTGTAGGACAGTCTCAAATAAATAACAAAGAAAACATCTAAGCTATAATTTACTTTATTCCTATCAGAATCTAAAAGAGTTACAATGCCCTAAAAACTCACTTATTGAGCAAGTGCAGAGGGGAGTGGAAGTTTCCAGGTCAAAGGCAACATATAAAATGCCCTTCTCTCTCTCTCTCTCTCTCTCTGACAGTTCTTAAAGTAACATCTCAAATATTGCTGGTGGGATACTTGCAGCATGAAATCACTTTTTCTCACCTGACTTCAGTTTCCAAGCTCACAAACAACCCCCCTGATGCAGCATCTAGAATCTCCCTGTGAAAATACATAGCTTCCAGATGTTTTGCAGCTGCTAGAAGACATAAAAACATAAAACACTTACAATACAATATAGAAGGGTCCCTAGTTGTAGACATCCAGTCTCCTTGCTGCATTGAAACTAACTGTTGTAGCACAATTATAAATCAATTTAATTTTAACTATTTTCTTGATGTTTTTCAAAGTTAACCCTCTATGCACTATTTGCCACTGTTAAAACATATACATTTACACAAGCACAACAGTTTATATATACTTTTGTTCTTTCCCAGTACAGTACACTTTGGACACATCCTTAAGCTCAGCACTTTACACACACACTTTTGTACCAGCAGCTTGATATACAGACAACATACAGTTCTAATATAGTGGTAACACATGCAATGGTATCCTGCTGATATTCACAAATGACATATAACTATTTACAAAATTTCAAATAGCTGTGCCGGCAGTATCTCCTTCTCTCATACTTCTATATAAATCATATTAATATTCACAAATGACATATAATTATTTACTAAATTCCAGATAGCTGGGATGGCAGTATTTCCTTTTGTGACATTGGACATCCGCCATAAGCAGGCTATATAACAGGAGAAAGAAACTGCTGTCTAAAAGCAGAAGAAGAAGATGGTCCCCAGACTCAAAGGACTCCCTTATTGGGCTAGTGAAAAAATCCAAAGCTGACTACAAATCTAAATTGGCCACACTAGCCAAGGGTATCCACAAGACTTTCTTTGGCTACATCCGCAGCATCAAGGGTAAATCCCAGATTTGCACTGAACTTGTTGTACATGACACAGCATATACTTGAACCTGGTGATATTGCTAACCTGCTGCAGATAAATCCTCATTGAACCTCTCCCCTGTGTCACCGCCCATTATACCACAAGACATTGCTCCCACAAGTCCTCCCCCCAGAAATCTCTAAGGAACAGAGCCTTAATGCCCTTCCCAAGACAAAAAAATAGCCTCTAAGGGACCAGGCAGCATCTCTGGCTGCATCCTAAATTACTTAAAGCAGGAGCCAGTGGCCCCTCAGCATACCTTCTTTAACTATAGTCTAAAAACTGGGTATGTTCCTTCAGTTTGTTAAACTGCCACTGTCATCCCCCTGCACAAAGGGGGCTCTTCTGCTGACCATGGGAATTACAGACCAAAAGGACTGACCAGCCTCGTATGGAAGGCCATGGAAAGAATCATCATGGACCTCATCAACAATGATATGGATGGCCTCCAAACACTACACCCATCCCAGTTTGGTTTCATTAAAGAAAGATCATGCCTACTGAACTTGATGGCCTTCTTCAAGATAGTCACCAAAGCTCTGGATAAAGACAAAACTGTGTATACTGCCTATTTAAACCTAGCAAAGGCCTTTAATACCATTCCCCACTTAGGTATCATTGATAAACTTACCAAGCTGAATGTAAACCAGTATATAGTCAGGTGGTTTGCTAATTGGCTCACCAATAGAACACACACAGTAAAATAGGGGACTCTTCATCCACCTTCAGACCAGTAACCAGTGGTACCACAGGGCGCGGTGCTGAGGCCCCTATTGTTTGGAATTTACTTTTCAGAAGTACAGGCCAAAACAAAAGATATGTGGCTAACAAAGTTTGCAGATGACTGAAAGCAGAGTGTGATCATTGAATCCCCTAGTGACATTGTCACCCTTCAAGAATGTCTTACGCAAACCAATGATTGGTGCCAAAGTCATGGGCTCAAGCTAAATGCCAAAAAGTGCATCATCCCGTTTAGCAAAGGAGAGGTCTCTGCAAAGGACCACATTAAAAACAACATCTAAAGTACCCAGTCCATGGTAAGATACCAGAGCACACAGGTTGACAGCAAGGGCACACAGGTTGACAGCAACCTCTCCTTGGACCATCATGTTCCCACAGTGGTATGGAAAACCCTTTATGTTGCCCATCTCATCAATAAGGGCATTGCCTCTAGAAAAAAAGAGGTTATACCCACCTCTATTCCTCCCTTATTAGACCAGTTATAGAATACAATGTGCCCTTTGATATGCACCTCACCAGGCATCTCCAGCAATTGGAGAGACCTCAAAGGTATCTTTAGGGTCCTGATGGAGAGATGAAAAGTCAACAAGCAAAGGAGAGTAGTAGTGCTTAAATTGAATTCATCCTCAAGTCTTGGTGAGTACCTTCATGAGGTGGACCCTGTTTTTCACAAAATCTCACCAAGGTGACACTTATGTATAGACTGTATTTATATAGCATATATCATGGATGAAAGTAAATCAAAAATAAAAAAGATAGCTGGGTGCACAAGACCCAGGATAAAAAAGTGCCCAGTCCTGGTAGGAGCATTGGTGTCAGGACTGGAAAAAATGACAGTGTGGAATCTTCAAAATACGGATGCATTCCTACAATGGGGCCAGGCCAGGCTCAAGGGGAGGATGGCCCCCTGTTGTAGAAGGAAGTAGCAGTCCACAAAAACAACAAAAAATTGATTGGCCAAAGAAGAGCCATAAAGACGATAGAGTGGACTATTGAGGATAAGAAAGAAATGATGTATTGTTGCTATTATGTAAAAAGCCCAGAATTTCCAGACACAAGATATACAAAATGATTAAGAGAGAAATTAGAGGAAAGAAAAATACTTCCGGAGGAAAAATTGTCATAATTTTCAAATAAAAATTTGTGTTCATTAATACAGCAGATTTTTGAAAAACAGTATATAGATCTGTTTGGAAAAAGAAGCATCTGAGGAAGTGAGAAAATATTAACAAAACCTAGAGATATTTGAAAAATATATAAAAGAAATATGGACATGGGAAAGAAAGAGAAATCTGATATGGTGCAATATTTATGCAAAGAAGAAAGCCAAGTTAACCAATATAGAGAAGGCAGCCACAAAGATATTTGAAGAGAAATACAGACAAAGGCATCCAGATATGGAAAATTTCACAATAAAAAGATTATTAGCACAAAGATGTAATGTAGAAAAGACGATTAGTAAAGCAGAAGTTAAAGAAATAGAAGAAGTTATGGAGTGCCTGCGAAGTGAAGGATTTAATGTAGAACGTCTAAAACAGACTACATCACAGCATGATGGAACGAGTCCCCAGAATAAGGAAAAGCAAGACGAACAGGAGACGTGAAGAATATGGACATGAGAAAGGAAAAGAGATTTAACATGGTGTAATATTTATGCAAAGGAAAAAGAAAAACTAACCAATACAAAAAGAGCAGCACCAAAGATATTTGAAGAAAATATAGGGAAAGGAATCCGGATATGGAAAACTTTACAATACAAAAAATAAGAAAACTAAGAGGAAAAGTAAAGAAAGAGATTAGTAATGGAGAAGTCAAAGAAATAGAAACTGAGGTTATTGAACAGCTGCAAAGAGAAGGATTCAGTGTAGTAAATCGAATAGAGAAAGCACCACAACAGGATAGAGCAATGGATATCCAAATTAAGGGGAAACCAGTGGAACAGGTTTCATATCAAGATATTTTGGGCCTTCCACAGGAAACCAGTATAAAAATTCATTTGAAGCGAAACAGCAAGGAAAGGAACAGGAAACTGGAAACTCTGATGCAGTCAATGTTGATGAGTGACAAGCCAGTGAGTTCCCATATGACAGAACAACAGACGACACAGGATGAAACTGAAGAGAATGTGCCACAAGAAGATGCTATAGAACTTTCTTTAGAATGCCAGCAGGAAACATAAAACAAGGGATGTGCCCTCAGTATGGAAGAAAAGGAGTTAAGAGAAGAGTTGTTTGATTTAATAGACAAAGACAGATATATCAAGATCAATGAGAGAAATAGACTGCAGAATGTTAAAAAAAAAAAAAAAAAAAAAAAAAGTCAGAAGCTTGATAAAACAAATTAACACAATAATTAGGACTGTCCATAGAGATCCATGTGATATAACAGAAGTAAACAGAATATATTACTGTGCTGCTAAATTAATAACTGATAAAGTTCTACCACAGGAACACAGGATAGCGTGGAAAAAGAGAGGGGCGAAAGGGAGTACCATCATGGAAATATCGAATAGAGAAAAATACAAAGCAGTTAAGACAAGAAGTATCATTGTTAGGAGATTATAGAAGAGGGAATAAATCAACAAAAATACTAAGATAGATGTGATAAAAGCAATGCGTGGTATTAGAACAGACCAGGATCTATCATGCACTATTGGAGATAAACGAGGGAATAAATCAACAAAAATACTAAGATAGATGTGATAAAAGCAATGCGTGGTATTAGAACAGACCAGGATCTATCATGCACTATTGGAGATAAACGAGGGAATAAATCAACAAAAATACTAAGATAGATGTGATAAAAGCAATGCGTGGTATTAGAACAGACCAGGATCTATCATGCACTATTGGAGATAAACGAGGGAATAAATCAACAAAAATACTAAGATAGATGTGATAAAAGCAATGCGTGGTATTAGAACAGACCAGGATCTATCATGTACTATTGGAGATAAACGAGGGAATAAATCAACAAAAATACTAAGAAAGATGTGATAAAAGCAATGCGCAGTATTAGAACAGACCAGGATCCATCATGCACTATTGGAGATAAACGAGGGAATAAATCAACAAAAATACTAAGATAGATGTGATAAAAGCAATGCGCGGTATTAGAACAGACCAGGATCTATCATGCACTATTGGAGATAAACGAGGGAATAAATCAACAAAAATACTAAGATAGATGTGATAAAAGCAATGCGCGGTATTAGAACAGACCAGGATCCATCATGCACTATTGGAGATAAACGAGGGAATAAATCAACAAAAATACTAAGATAGATGTGATAAAAGCAATGCGCAGTATTAGAACAGACCAGGATCCATCATGCACTATTGGAGATAAACGAGGGAATAAATCAACAAAAATACTAAGATAGATGTGATAAAAGCAATGCGCAGTATTAGAACAGACCAGGATCCATCATGCACTATTGGAGATAAACGAGGGAATAAATCAACAAAAATACTAAGATAGATGTGATAAAAGCAATGCGCAGTATTAGAACAGACCAGGATCCATCATGCACTATTGGAGATAAACGAGGGAATAAATCAACAAAAATACTAAGAAAGATGTGATAAAAGCAATGCAGTATTAGAACAGACCAGGATCCATCATGCACTATTGGAGATAAACGAGGGAATAAATCAACAAAAATACTAAGATAGATGTGATAAAAGCAATGCACAGTATTAGAACAGACCAGGATCTATCATGCACTATTGGAGATAAACGAGGGAATAAATCAACAAAAATACTAAGATAGATGTGATAAAAGCAATGCGCAGTATTAGAACAGACCAGGATCCATCATGCACTATTGGAGATAAACGAGGGAATAAATCAACAAAAATACTAAGATAGATGTGATAAAAGCAATGAGCAGTATTAGAACAGACCAGGATCTATCATGCACTATTGGAGATAAATGAGGGAATAAATCAACAAAAATACTAAGATAGATGTGATAAAAGCAATGAGCAGTATTAGAACAGACCAGGATCTATCATGCACTATTGGAGATAAACGAGGGAATAAATCAACAAAAATACTAAGATAGATGTGATAAAAGCAATGAGCAGTATTAGAACAGACCAGGATCTATCATGCACTATTGGAGATAAACGAGGGAATAAATCAACAAAAATACTAAGATAGATGTGATAAAAGGAATGCGCAGTATTAGAACAGACCAGGATCCATCATGCACTATTGGAGATAAACTAAACATTTCAAAACAGGGAGAAAGACTTAGAAGATACACAGATAATATAAGGGAAAAGCACAAGATAAGCAATTTATTGAGGACCCAAAAAACTTTTACAGAGAATTGGGAAATAAGGTAAAAGGAAATGAAAGACTGCCAAAAAGAGGAAGTAGATACATTTTGGAGAAGTATCTTTGAAGATCCTGTGGAACATAAAGATGCTAAATGGATAGAAGAAGTAAAGTTTAAAGGTACAGGATATGAAATGGTATGAAATAACAGCCAGAGAGATTGAAACTAAGTTGAGAAAAGTCTCTAACTGGAAAACCCCAGGCCCAGATGCAGTACTTAACATTTGACTTAAAATATTAACTTCTTTGCACGAGGATTTAGCCATGAGTAAGAACTACTGATATGCGCACCCTGAACACACCCTGCACTAGTTCACAACAGGAAAAACAATGCTCTTACTTAAGAGTGAACCTGCAAGCTACCCTAAAAATTATAGACCAATAACTTGTTTTCCAACAACGTATAAACTATACACTGGAATTGATGCCAACAAAGTTTATAGTCATTTAGAAGAAAACTCAATTATGGCAGTAGAACAAAAGTGCAATAAAAGAAAGTCATATGGAAAAAAGGATGATTTGTTGTTGTTAGAAAAATATGTATTCACATATAAGCTGCCAAAGAATATGTATTCACATACAAGCTGCTAAGAAATATGTATTCATATATAAGCTGTTAGAGAAATATGTATTCACATACTCTGACATATAAGTTGTGTGGTTTGATATATATAAATGAACTTGAACATATATGAAACACATAGATTGAGAAATAGAGTAATATGTAATGCATTTAATTCTGTTTTACTAGAATAATAGTAGAAATAAACTCGCATATTATTGCTTGAAGCATGAGCTGCTGTGTGATTAGAAACTTGGCCTTGGCAGCGACCAGCTCGGCCTGGCTCATGTCTGTCAGTGAAAGATTATTTTGCAAAGTTAGAAAATAATGAATCTGTGTGCATGTGTATCTTTTCCTGCTTCCACCAGAAGAACGCCTTGTGCACTATCAGAGATAATGTCCAGCTGGTGAACAAGAAAGAGACAAAGAGAAGCATTAAAGAAGACATGCACCCATTGTATTCGAACTAATCTAAGAGCCTTGAATTGGCTACATCCTCGGAAGGACATTGTGACTGACCAGGTGCTTGCAAGGCTGCAATATTCTCATGGGAAAGTAACTTTTTAAAAATTGTAATATCAGCATTTTTTTCTTATGAATGGTCATGATGTAAAGACCCTGTCACTGACCACGTCAGTGAGGTGGGCAAAAGCTGATTGTAAACCCTATAAAATATCATGTATTTCCTGAATAAAGCCAGACAAAATTCTGTACAAGTTTGTGTATGGTTTTTTGCCTCCTAATGTACATTAGAATATTTGTATAGTAGATACCTGAGAAACCTGCATTACTGTTTGTTATTGACTGTCATTTTTAAATGCCAGATGATTTTTACAGTCTGACTTTAACGAATTTATTTAACATTTTGGTCCTAATCGTGCCGGAATTCCCTTGGTAAGCTGCAGGTCAGAGTATATAGGTGGCACCGAAACCTGCGCAGAAGAAGGAAAGACCTCCGACTGAATTGTCGTATCTAAAGAGGCTGTCCACTTGTCTGATCTGTGGCAGCGGAAAACTGGATCCTAAAAGAAGTATAACAGTAAGCGGGAGGCTCGGGTAAGCAGAATTCCTCTCTTTGTTTTTGTTTTAGATCAGGGACCAGGTTACACTGTGCTATTGCTAAGGTTTGTGATAGCAGGGAGAGAGGTAGTCGAAGTATTGTATCTTGAGTCATAGATCAGGAAGTAAACAAAGCAAAGTAAAGCAGTCATTCTAGACACTACTGTGGATACGGGGAATAAGATACCACGTGGTACAAGAGAAAGGGTTACGTAACAGTTCTTTTTTTTGAGAAAACATGGGAAATGAATGCACTAAAGGGTCACGTGACCCGCCCCTAACAGAAGACGCAAAGTATATGCAATTGCAAAGAGCAGATAATGTGAGACATTTTCAAAATGGGTTAATAAGTATGACTTTGATGGTAAATTAGATAAAATATCACTAGTAAAACTTTTGAAACAATTAAAATCTGACGCAGAAGGTCAGGCAAAAAAACAACAACAGTTGGGCGTTCCTCAAGCACATAGGTGGATTGAGGAAGTGAACGAAGGAACAGAAAAATAAAAATGCAAAAGCATTATTTTTAGACAAAGAGGATAATAATACAGTAGTAGCATCGGTCCCTCCCCTACCACCTCCTCCGATGCCTTACTTAGAATATGAAGCGGGAGGGCGGGCTGGACCCCCCCCACGTTATCCGGAGGCAACAGGGGTATTAAGACAACCATTTGTAAGAGAACCTATTGGAACTAGATCCCGAACACGTCAAACACTTATAGATGTTCAATCAAGCGGAGATTCATTAGATGGGAGTGAGGAAATCTGTCTATTAATTGAAGTGCCAAACCCGCAGGCAGGACAGGAGGGCCAGGCCTCAACTCTCTTAGTGTATAGACCGTGGACACCGGAAGATATCCGGAAAGCTACAGAGGGAATTCCCCATCCAAAAATTAACTTTGAGAAATTTGTACAAGATTTACAGGGCATGAGATTGAGTTACCACCTGAATGGGGAAGAGGTAGAAAAAGTAATTAGACAAATTTTAGGTCCAGATTGGCACATGATTTGTGGCACCTGGAATGCCCGTGACGCGCAACTCAGGCCACTCCCACACAGTGACGCAGAACTAGATGCTAGATTGAAGGGTCTTACAGACCGCATTACTGAAAAATGGAAACCTAGGGCAGATTGGACTTGTATTAACCAATGCGTACAACAAGATAATGAAACAGTAGACACATACTATGGTAGATTATTAGAATGTTTTAATAACCATAGTGGTATGACTATTCCTGAAAATCAAAAAAATGATAGCTCATATGAACAGCAGTTGAAGAATGCATTTTTAAAGGCTGCATTGCCCCTATCAATAGCCGTCACGAAGCATATGATAGATCACCGAACGAGTAGGCTCCAAGCCTTATTAGAGTATGCTAGGCATGCCGAAAAACATTTTAACAGTAAAAAGAAAAAGCATGGTCTTCACAGCTGAAGATGGTGCGGAAGTTTTGTAGTACAAACAGCCAAAAGGGTAAGAAATGCTCAGGGTAACAAACGTTCTGACAGAAACTCAGAGTTTTATGAGGACAGGAAGAAAAGAGGTGAGTGCTTCAATTGCGTAAGAAGGGACATTTGGCAAGGGATTGCAGGAGTAAGGCACCTGTGGGAAAAAAGGATAAGGATGATGAGGATTGACTAGTTGGCAGGTATACTGCACGACAGTCATTAGGAGAGACTAATGAGCAGGGGAATAATGTAAATACCTTAGAAGAAACAAATGACATGCAACCGGATGTAGAAGTTGGGGAAAGTGAAGTTTTGGACTTGGCACTACTGAGCTTGGAGCTCTATTTAGCAGACACTAAACCGGAAGTTACACTTCTGGTGGAAGGGAGAGAAGTCAAATTTTTGTGTGATTCAGGAGCATCATGAACTTTGATACACCCTTCAAAGTTACCGGAACATTCCGAGTCACCCGATTACATATTAGTAAAAGCAGCAAACGGACAGCTGTACAGGGAACCACTTTCCCATGATATAGCAATAACTGACCCCGTCTCAGGTATAACCCAGAGAAGTAAAATAGTACTTTCTGCCAAATGCCCCATGAACTTATTAGGAAGAGATCTTATGCAACTTTTTGGCATAGCAGTAGTCCCTACCATGAATGGTATGGAGGCACAGAGACAAACTGATGCTTTTGTAGTACGATCGGAGGGTGAGGCCTATTATTGGTACAGCCAGGACCTGGTTACAACCGGTCCAGGGGCAGTGACCAAGGAACTAATGAATGTAGCCACCAGCAAGGTGCTTCCCCTCGATGTTGATCAGCAACACTTGTTACATTGTACCCTATATTATTGTAGCACATCAGGGCCTGATAAAGAATATGAACAAAAATTGTTCAGGAATCCCGCGAAATAGACTAATACTACGTACTTTGGACTGGGACTCTGAGGGCAATAGTGTACTGAGTTGTTCATTACATCAGGAGTTCTTGGAATTGTACAAATCCAATAAACTACCGCATGTTACCCTAACCAAAACAGGAATGTTAGGTGGGTAGACTTGGGTGACAAAGTGACAAGATGGGAGAAACTATCTGAATTAGAATTATCGGTCTTAGGAGTTCAGAAACAGTAACTAAATTGGTTAACACTTGCACGCCCACCTGTACACTTACAACAGAGTGAAGACAGCTGATTGGCGTTCTTGATAGAAGAAGAAGAAAAGCTTTGAGTAAAATACCAGATATTCTTTGGTCAACAGGAAATCGGATGTGGGGCTTATTCAACAGCAGGGCCAGTAGTTATTACACCAAAATCGGCCTTTAGACCAAGAAAAGACTATATCCTTTGAGCAAGGATGGAACAGGAATCAAACCTATCATAATGGCATTACTTAAGAAAGGGATACTGGTAGAATCCTTGATTCACCATGTAATACTCCTCTATTTCCTGTTAAAAAAGCAAGCGGGAATGGCGGATGGTACAAGATTTGCAGGCTGTAAATGATGCGGTAATACCTGGCACCTACGGTGCCAGACCCACATACCTTGTTAAATGATTTGAAGCCGCAACAAAAATATTTCACTGTGGTAGATATTAGCAATGCATTTTTCTCAATACCTATCCACCCTGACAGCCAGCATTGGTTTGCATTTACATTTCAGGGCAAAAGGTATACATTACCGACTACCACAGGGATATAGTGAAAGTCCAACAATATTTGCACAAGAGATGGCTAGCAACCTGGCGGGATTTTCTCCACCAGGGGGCAGTCAAGTATTACTTTATGTAGATGACATCTTGCTTGCAGCTCCTACCCAGCAGCAATGTAGGGAAGACACAATAGCATTGTTGAAATTTTTGGCTGAGCAAGGGCATAAAGTGAATAAACACAAATTGCAACTTTGGAAAGAACAGGTTAAATACCTGGGATATGTGATATCCAAAGAAGGTAGAACATTAGATGAAGATAGGAAAACAGCAATCTTACAAGCACCTAGACCAACTACCAAAAAGGAAATGATGTCCTTCTTGGGAGCGACTAATTTTGTCGAAGTTGGATACGAATTATGCCTTAGAAACGGCTCCATTGGCTGATTTAATATTTAAAACACCAATGGCAGCACAAGAAACACTGCATTGGACATGGAAGCAGAAGCAGCTTTTGCAGACTAAAACAACTGATAGTTTCATCGTTAGTTTTAGGGCTTCCAATTACCATAAGAGATTTTTCCAGACTGTAGATTGTAGCGGGATATATGATGTCAGTACTGACGCAACAACATGGCGCAAGCAACGCCCATAGCTTACTATTCATCACAGTTAGATCCGTGGCACGATCATTGCCACCCTGTGTACAAGCAGTCGTTGCAGCAGCTATGGCAGTGCAAGCTTCAGCCTCAGTGGTATTGTTTCATCCTCTCACGTTGAGAGTACCTCATGCAGTTGCAATAATTTTACTGCAAGAAAAATAGCATTTTGTCCCCTGCCAGACATCTTTCTTGTATGACCATACTATTGAGTCAACCTCACATGACAATTGAGCGATGCACAACATTAAATCCATCGACATTACTTCCGATTCCTGTAGATGGCACACCACACAGTTGCCTACAGGAAATGGAACAAATAACCACACCCAGACAAGATCTCACTGATGTGCCTTTAGTCAATGCAGAGGTGACATTTTATGTGGACGGGTCCTGTAGAGGACCTACAGGAAAGAACCTAGTGGGCTATGCAGTAGTGACGGATAATGAAATCATAGAAGCACAACCCTGCAACATAACCTGTCTGCTCAAGCAGCAGAATTGATAGCCTTGACACGTGCCTGCACTCTAGCGAAAGACAAATGTGTTAACATATATACTGACAGTCAGTATGCTTTCTCTACAGTGCATGTCTTTAACAGTGGAAGAACAGGGAATGATAACATCTACTGGCAAACCGATTAATCATGCACAATTGATTTTGAACCTGTTAGAGTCCATTCAGTTACCCACTAGAATAGCTATTTGTAAATGTGCAGCCCATACCAAACAACAAGATAAAATTTCAAAGGAATGCCGGGCTGATGCAGCTGCAAAGCAAGCTGCCTCAGACCTAGAAACTGTGTTTTCAAATGAAGAACTACAACCTTCTGAGACTCTAGATTTAGAAATGTTAAAAACAATGCAGACATTAGCTACAAAAGCAGAAAAGCAAAAATGGATAAAATGAGGAGCAATCCTTGAAGAGGGACTGTACATCTCCAAAGAGAAAAAGCCAATATTGCCATCTAATTTATTTAGATATGCAGCTTTGTTGAGTCATGGGCAGAGCCATGTCTCAACAGGGGGGATGGTACAGTTAGTTAACAAAACATTCCAAACATACGGATTTACGAATTATACACAAAAATTTTGTGCAACATGTCATATTTGTAGCAAACATCATGCACAGGGAGCATTTAAACCAAAGCGAGGGAGCTTTCCGACACCACCCTACCCGTTCCATACTATTTGTATGGATTTCATAGAACTGAATAAATGTGAAGGGAAAAAATACTGTTTAGTGATCATAGATATGTTTTCAAAATGGGTAGAAGCTTTTCCGACTAGGAATCGGATGCAGCAACAGTGGCAAAAGCCTTAGTGAAAGAAATCATTCCTAGATTTGGCATACCAGAAAGAATTTATAGTGACAATGGAACACATTTTGTTAATCAGACAATACATCAGCTTGGGAGAATCTTTGGGATTTCTTTGAAAACCATTGTGCTTATCACCCCCAGTCAGCAGGACTGGTGGAGAGATACAATGGAATTTTGAAAAACAAGTTGAGAAAATTGATAAGTGAGACTCAAAAGACTTGGATTTGCTGTCTGCCTTTAGCACTGCTGAGCATGAGAACTGTTCCAAATGTAAGGGTTTGACCCCTTTGAGATAGTATTTGGGAGAGCATATTGTGTGCCACAATGGAAGGCCCTCATGCCTGCAGAGCTGGAGGCCGATAGCTCATTAGCTAGTTATATGAAGAAATTGTTAATGAATAAGACTGTTTTGCAGTTGAACTCTTTTTCAGACAAAGAAGAAACAAAACCGGAGGCTGTGCTGACCCCGGGGTCCTGGATCTGGCTGAAAGTCATCAAAAGAAAGAACTGGGCGAGTCCAAAGTGGGAAGGTCCGTACCAGGTACTATTGGCAACACCTACTGCAGTAAAAATTGCTGAGAGATCATCTTGGGTTCATTTGACGCACTGTAAACCACTTAAAGAGTTTAAGTTGGACAAACATTTTTTAACTGACATACCACAGAAACAGGATGGCCAGAGGCAGAGTGAATAAAAATGCAAAACAACCCCAAAGACATTGGTTCACTGGCCTACTGATCATACATTTATTAACCATGTTTGTAGTGACCTTTTTGTTGTTATGGTTTTTCTTGCATATAACTACAGAAGTGAAATTGATAAAACGTGATGATGAACTGGCTATAGACTGGCACCCGAACTTCAACACATACCTGGCTATGAAACGAGTCTATGTAGAGACTATGAACGTTTCGAATTGCTGGGTTTGTACTGCAATACCCACAGCATATGGAGGACTTTTGATGTCTGCTGTCCCCCTGGGGATAAATGAAACTTGGGAAAACCTATTATTTGACACGGGTACTGTGAGATCACAAGACAAAGTGGCATTATATTTACCCGTTACTCAGAAAGGAATTGTTTGCTTTGTTAAAAATGATACACTCCAAGTTGGTTGGAGTAACTGTAACATAACTGTGTCTTACAAATGTTATATAAAACCTGTAGACCAAGGTACTAGTTGTAGCACGAACTATGGTTCGTATTTAAGTTGATGAAAACAACATTGAGAGATGTGCAAAAAACTCCTGAAATATATAGACAATTATCTGTTATAGATAAAAAAAATGTTTCATTCAGGGTTAACCCGCATCAGTACTAAAGTAGAAAACTGTTATTTTGTTTGTGGGAAAAAGGCCTATAAATGGTTACCTGAGAATTGGTCCGGCAGTTGTTTTTGGGTTATCTGGTTCCAGCCATAAGACATACTGCAGAATTGCCCCTGGGTAAAATACGCAATGTGAGAAATGTAGCTCAGCAAGCCGAGAATACAGTCAAAAAACCTGCTAATCCGGTGGGTAAGATTGAAGCAAGCTGGAAGGATCATTCGGCTGTGAAGGACAAAGAAAACTGACTCATATGGACTTGAGTGACAGTGTTATATCCTGGGCTGGAATATTCCCAGCCCACGGAGCAGTCAAATCGATTTGGGAACTGAGGAAACTGTCAAAACTCCTCGAAGTAATGAGCAATGCGACTTTTTCGCTCTTGAACTTGTGACTGATGAAATGAATGCAATGAGAACAGTCGTGTTACAGAACGAATGGCTCTCTACTTCACCCTAGCGGAGAGGTGGTCTTGGCGCTTATCAAAGAAGAATGCTGTGCGACATTCCAGACAACCAACATGAAATCAATGATCACCTGGAGGTAATACAGCAGGTGTCAGCAATGGCAGAACCAGGCCCAAACCCACTGACGAACTTTTCCAGAATCTATTTGGGGGTGGGGTCGGTCCTTATGAATATTCTGATTGCAATTTGTGTAGTACTGCTCATAATTGGAGCATGTGTCTGCTGGCATACCCTGTGTGAAAAAATTAGTTAAAGACCTAGTTGACATATCAGTAACTGAAACTATGTACCAGGACATGGAATTGAATTTGTTGATACCAAGCGAAAGCCTATCTGAAATGTAAAACGAATGACTTACTTAGCTGAAAGTCCTTGAAAGGAAGAAGCTAAGAAATGAAATAATACTGTTTATGTTTCAAATAGAATGAAATGCATTAACAGGAGGAGAATGTTAGAAAATATGTATTCACATATAAGCTGCCAAAGAATATGTATTCACATACAAGCTGCTAAGAAATATGTATTCATATATAAGCTGTTAGGGAAATATGTATTCACATACTCTGACATATAAGTTGTGTGGTTTGATATATATAAATGAACTTGAACATATATGAAACACATAGATTGAGAAATAGAGTAATATGTAATGCATTTAATTCTGTTTTACTAGAATAATAGTAGAAATAAACTCGCATATTATTGCTTGAAGCATGAGCTGCTGTGTGATTAGAAACTTGGCCTTGGCAGTGACCAGCTCGGCCTGGCTCATGTCTGTCAGTGAAAGATTATTTTGCAAAGTTAGAAAATAATGAATCTGTGTGCATGTGTATCTTTTCCTGCTTCCACCAGAAGAACGGCCTTGTGCGCACTATCAGAGATAATGTCCAGCTGGTGAACAAGAAAGAGACAAAGAGAAGCATTAAAGAAGACATGCACCCATTGTATTCGAACTAATCTAAGAGCCTTGAATTGGCTACATCCTCGGAAGGACATTGTGACTGACCAGGTGCTTGCAAGGCTGCAATATTCTCATGGGAAAGTAACTTTTTAAAAATTGTAATATCAGCATTTTTTTCTTATGAATGGTCATGATGTAAAGACCCTGTCACTGACCACGTCAGTGAGGTGGGCAAAAGCTGATTGTAAACCCTATAAAATATCATGTATTTCCTGAATAAAGCCAGACAAAATTCTGTACAAGTTTGTGTATGGTTTTTTGCCTCCTAATGTACATTAGAATATTTGTATAGTAGATACCTGAGAAACCTGCATTACTGTTTGTTATTGACTGTCATTTTTTAAATGCCAGATGATTTTTACAGTCTGACTTTAACGAATTTATTTAACAGTTGTTAAAGTTATAGTGGAGCACTGCAAGAAGGGGAAGAACCTAAGTATGGCATGGATTGATTACTAAAAGCATTTGATAGTATCCCACATTCATGGATTAAAGAGTGCTTAAAAATGTATAAGATACACCCTACACTGATTGACTACATTACAGTAACCATAAAACAGTGGCAGACCACTTTGTAATTAAGTCATGATAAAGGACAGATTATTATCCCAGGGATAAAAATGCAAAGGGGGATATTCCAGGGTGACTCTGTCGTCTTTACTATTCTGCTTTGCCATTAATCCATTAAGCTGTTTACTTAACAGCTTAGGCCATGGCTACAATTTGGCTCCTAGAAAACAACAAAGTCTAATGACTTCTCATCTTCTCTTTGTCGATGATTTAAAACTGTATAGCTCATCAGATGAGGAACTGAAAGCACAGCTGCAGGTTGTCAAAACCTTTCCAGATGATATGGGAATGTCATTTGGTCTTGATAAATGTGCAAAACCTTTAAAAAAGGAAAACTGCAGCACCAGGAAAACATCAGTTTGTGACAACAATGTGATATAAAAAACTTGAGCCAGAGGGAGTGTATACATACTTGGGAATTGATGAAAGATCAGCAATAAAACATGAACAAATACAAATAAAACTCAGTAAGGAGTACTTTAGAAGACTTAAATTAATCCTGAAAAGACATCTAGGAACAAGATCCAAGCTATAAATCAATTTGTTCTTCTTGTCCTAACTTATAGTTTCGGAGTGATTGACTGGCCCCAAAAAGTGTTGGATAGACTGGATATTAAAACAAGAAGGATGCTTCATGTTTACCAAATGATTTATAAAAATCACTGTATACCAAGATTTTATATTCCCTGTTCCAAAGGAGGGATGGGCCTCCTTGAAATTTATTACATGGACAGACCTGCAATTGTGGGACTCCACATATATTTAGTGACCTCACAAGATCCATATGTAGTGAAAGTTTTGAAATATGAGGAGAATAAATCTAAGATGATGTCTCTGCTTAATTTAGCAGAAGCATATCAATGTCAAGCAGGAATGGAAATCAAACCAGAAGTGGATAAAAACCAGGCATCAACTGAATGTGCCAAAAAACAAAAGAAAGAATATAAGGTGAAGGACCAGATGAGAAGGCAAGAAATGTGGAAAAAACAAATATAGTTGCAAGTATAGAAAACTTCTGGAAGAGCCTGATGTTGATCAAGAACGAATGCAAGAATGTTTAAGGAGAGGCGAATTCAAACTAAGAAATGAAAGGTTGATATTGGCAGCCCAAGACAGTGGGCTACGTACACGCTGGTTTACAAAGTCCATTGAACATGTGGGAGAAACAGATATATGTAGGTTTTGTAAAACCGAATTGGAAACAGTTACACAGCTTGTTGCTGGTTGCAATGCACTAATGGCAGAGGGACTATATACTGAAAGGCATAATAATGTGGAGAGACTGTTACACGGAAGACTGTGCAAACATTATGGTATTGAAGTGGCTGAAAAACACTGGAAACATGATCCACAAAGAATCATAGAAAATGATGAAGTTTATATCATATGGGATCACCCAATACCAACAGTTCAAAAGATAGATGCTAGAAAACCGGATATAGTGGTCCAAGAAAAAAAGACAAAAGTAGCATTGATCATTGAAACTACCACACCCAGTGACAACAGTGTCTTGCATACAGAGAGAGACACAGAGTCATAAAATACCTGGATCTGCAGGCAGAAATGAGAGCCGTGTGGAAGAAAGATACCCAGACAGTTCCAATAGCAGTAACAGGAACAGGTCTTATAAAAAATAATTTACAATCGTATTTAGATGTTACCAATTCATGTAACACCATACGAATTGCAGAAGGAGTTGTTACTGGCCACATTGCGGGTGCTGTGGAGAACACTTTTGGCTGACATCAAAGAGTGAAACAATACTAAATTCATGAACTTTAATTGTACTTTGACTTAGGAATGAGTTCCATTCCCATCATGGTATTAGAAACCCAAAATACTTGGAGAAGTTAAAAATGCCAAAAGTACCTTACAAATAAAAATTCAGGTGTCCAACACCTGTCCTATGCCAACAGACTAAAATCCCTGTTGCTATACTCTGTGTCCTACAGACTATTGAGGAGTTTCTGCCTAGCCTATAAAGCAACCTCGGACCCTGCCCCAATGGAAATGCTACACATTAACAAGACAAATGGTAATTGCTGCACTCACTCTAGCGACTTCAACATGAGAAGTGACATTAACAGAACCTGCTGGAGAAACAGAGTGATCTCCCAAAGGCTTCCCCTACTCTGCAATAAGCTTCCAGTTTTAGTAAAACAGAATCCTTCACTGACCATCTTCAAGGGTAATCTGGATAACTGGATGGGGAATCGTAAATTATTCCCTGGGGTTTTACCTGCATCCCTTTTGAATAGGCAGCAGGTGTTGAGTCAGTTCTAATAACGGCACCATTAAAAGAGGGGAAAAAAATGGCTAGGCTTGTAAGGGCTTCAGGGCCTTTAGCCTAGTAGCCTCCTGGGATCCTTTTATCCATTGTTTATATGCATTGCCAAAATGTTATACTTTCCTGTGCAGCAAGCCTTCAAGTTTCCTTACTCGTTTGCCAACACCAGATACCCATTTATGCCCAATCACTTAGATCTGCTTTTCTATTACTGCTTTACTACATAACCCCTTGTAGTTGGTCATCTTGGGCAGCATGAAGGTTTCTTCTCAACAGCCACCCCATTAATTATTTAATTATTTTCATACCTGCTAAATTAAATCGGACTAGCACAGATCTGACTTCGTTTTGGATCTTTAATTCATCAAGTCACACCTGGTAAATTAAATCTGACTAGCACAGATCTGACTTTGTTTTAGATCTTTAATTCATCAAGTCACTAGGACTCAAGCCGGAGTTGATAGCACCTTGAGCGAGAAATGTAATCTGCTTTCTATGCTGGCAAACATGACCTGGTTTCACTGCCAGTTTTTTATGCATTTAGCAGCATAACATTATGCTCCGTATACTTAAATAAAATAGTCAGAATTGCAAGCAACCTTAACTTACTGTTTCAGTAATTACAATGGTGATCTAAGCATGGGAGTACACGTATGTTTATTCACGTGTTTCCCACCATGGGTGATAATGAAGGTCCACAATTAGTGTCCCAAAAAAGCAGAGTGTAATCCACTGTTCAATTCCTTCAGCCTCTACTTAACCTGACAGTGCTCTAGGTTTCCTTGAAAAAGGGGCATGTGCCCAGTGGGCTTACCCAGTTAAGTAAACAAACAGCAGGTCACAAGGAAGAGTACTTGGAAGTATGAATGCAGACCACATAAAAAGACCAGCCTAGGAAGCACTGCCCACTGCCAACAAATCGCAGAGGGGAATGGACTTTTAGATATAGGCAAAGAAATCAGCAGCCACATATGACAGCCAAATGCCAACAGAGTCCTGCCTCACCTGGTTTGTCAAATGAGATGTGATTACTGATTTTGTATTTTCCCCTAGAAGTTAGGCTCACAGTAGATGATATGGGGTGCAATGTCATGTAGCTGGGGAACTCGTAGGCCATAAAGGGTCATTAATTCCTTTAGTCTAGTAGTTGCTTTGAAGATTGTTTCATGACCTCTGTCACAGGGTTCCATAATTTTAATCTCTTTGCACTATGTAGCATATTTGTAAATGGTCTGAAAGCTTCCTAGTTAAAGTGAACTGTATTTGAAAGACAACTTCAACTCATGTTAGTTACAGGCTCTGCACTATACTTCAGGGGGGTCATCTAGAAGTGCTATCCTCCACCACGAGTTTGAGCCTCACAATTTTGGCTTCTGATAAATTCTGACTTGTTTTCTATACAGAACTAACACCCTGTTTCGCCTAACTTGATGTTTAATTGCACTTGTGTTGTGCTATTTATTCTGCTTTTAATGTGAACCCCTTTTTAGACCATGATGCCCCATTTTCCACAGTCCGAGATGCAATACCACAGTTTCAAGTGCCCGCCTAGTAATTGCTACATGTATTTCTTCATTCTTGCTACAATTTGCTTCCTGCACTCCACGCCCTTCTGTCTCTTGCTAGTTCCCTCTTAATCCAGATACAAAATAGCCAGAATGCTCTTTAGATCTTGAGCCTTTTTTTATTATTCATTTATTAACTGGAATAGATTCACTACACATATTTCTGGTTAAGGATGTTACTCAGACTTGCGCAGTAGGCATATGGAGGCAGAGGGAATCAAACCCAAGTCTATAGGATGAAATTCATTAGTATCCAATAGCAGAACTCTGTTACCAGATGAAGAAAGGAGAGTCGCTTCAGTCTCTTTTCCTCTTCTGCTATCTATTTTCAGTACTGCACTGCTGGGCAAATGTCATTTCATCTTACATTCATGCACAGCCTGGTCAGCTCTAGGATGGTAAAATAAAAAGATTCTGCATGCTTTCTCTTTTTAACACATTTGCCATACTCTGGTAGTGATTTCATTACTTTAGATTCAACTGCAGTCTTATATTTCCAGCATTATTAGCATGCCTGTGAGTAAGGCAGCAATAAAAACAGAAAGACACGATGAAAAAGGAAGAAACGACTCCAATGTGGCTTTATACCGAGAAACACTTCCGGATCCGTCTTGGTATGACTAACAAAGTTCTGATATTAATGTTAAACTAAACTACATTCTAAAAAAGACAGATTGGGTATTCCAGCATGTTATCATTCAGTTTCAGGCCAGTAATATTTGGGCCCAGACTAATGCAAGCATTTCCTGTTTGATATCTCTGTTCCACAACTAACACATCCCCAAATAACTGGATTGTCACAAAGTTTGTTACATTCGTTTTTTTTCTTCTTTTTCTGCAGTCTAGATGCCATCAGTAGTTGGAATGGATTCCCAAGTGCTTTTCTCTGTTTAACACCCACACATATAGATGACCTAGTATTAGAAATGAATAACTGTTTAGGAGGGTAGTTGAGAAAGGCATATAAGATGCCCTCTGCTATCACTTACAGCAGAGAGGTTAGACAATAGCGGCACATCAGAGGACAGTTTCATGTGATACATTTATCCTTTTGGTTGTTGTAGACATCGTACATTGCTCCAGTAAGGCAATTCCTTAGTTTGCTCTGCTTTCTGTACAGACCTGGGTGGAAAGGTTAACTTGAGAGGATGTTGTTTGTCTTGTTGGCTTTTCCCGGTTAGGGGTTGCCACAGCAGAACTCCGGTCTGCTAATGATTGGTACGCCCATTTACGCATGTCTTTCGGAGACCACTCGACTGCGGGGAGGACATGCAGACTCCACACAGAAGGAACTCCAGCCATGAATCGAACAGGAGAACCTCTTGCTGTGAGGCAACAACGCTACCGCTGTACCACCATGGCTTATAGAAAGATTAACTTGAGAGGATAATGTCTCTAAAAAACTTTGGAGACTCATCTTCAAATCAGTGGGGAGTGAAGGGTGAAATGGTGAAACGATGAGAGCCACTGTGGTAAAGGGACTACCACACTGAGGTTTATTATCCTTGGATCAGGATGAGAAAGGAAAACGACACATGTCTTTTTACTGACAGAGGACTGCAATCTGTTAGAAAGCGCAGCTAGACAAACTGCAAGGGTGACATGTGGCATGAATTCCTAATAGTGCAAATGCTAATTTTATCTATCTGCTTTTTATTGACAAATGAAGGAAATGAAAACACAAAAATAAAACCTTACAAGATAACATGTTAACAAAACATGAGTGGACATGTTAACAGAGAAGCTAAGGGATGTTTCTTTAAGTAAAAAGAGAGGCAGGACATACAAGGAGGGAAAAAGGTATCATGCCAGAAAGGCCGACATTAGGTCTGGAACAAAGCAGCAAAGGACATCTACTAGAGCAAAGCAAGCCTAGAAAATATACAAGAGTGTGCGAGGTGAGTGATGTGCAAAATGTATTTATTTATATATGTATTCATGTTCAGCTTCATAGGTAGGTACTAGGCTATCTGTCCCAGGGCATTTATAAGCCTAGCCAGAGTGTGTCGGCTTTCACCACCCCATTGATTAATTAACTGATCCTCTGTCAAGCAAAGCCAATGAAGTGATCCCAGGGGTGTATTTTCTGTTACCCATCCACTCGTCAAGGTTTCTCTTGAAGAGTGTTAGTGAGGGGCTCTGCCTAATGTAGTTTGAATTTTGTTCCAAAGCATGGGGAGTCTCTGTGACAGGAATCTATCCCTCCAGCATGTTTTATTTATTGTTGTGGCGAGGTATAGCTCACTAGAGCGCGTGGCTCACAGTGACTTGGATTTCTTTAGGTGGAGCATGTCCATCAATTCTGAGTTGGACATGGCTTTGTAAGTCAGGCAGAGATCACCTCTGAGTAAGCGATATGCCACTGAGTACAGCCGGAGTTTTTTCAGTCGGGCTGCATAGGACATATGTTTGAGGCCAGTAATCCTCTTGGTGAGGTACTTTTGTGGTCTCTCCAGCTGTTGTAAGTGTCTTGTGAGGTACATCCCAAATGGGGCGTTGTACTCTATGATGGGTCTGATGAGTGACGAGGAGAGGGGCACTATAACCTCTATTTCTAGATGCAAACCCTTTAGTAATTAGATGGGCCACATAGAAGGATTTCCTAACTACTTTGGCAATATGATTGTCAAAGGAGAGATTACTATCTACCTGGGTACCTAGATCTCTTATTACCTCTTCTGCATTAAAGGGGTTACCACCTATGTGGCAATTCATGGGTGTTTTGTTTTCCCCAAATGGGATGACTATGCATTTTTTGGCATTTAGCTTGAGGCCATGACTTTAGCACCAGGTGTCCATCTCAGTAAGGCCCTTTTGGAGGATGTCCGTGTCAGCCAGAGAGTCAATTATGGCTCCCAGTTTGCAGTCATTGGCGAACTTGGTTAGCCATAGTCATCCTGTGTTTGCCTGTACTTCTGAGACATATATGCTGAACAGTAGAGGTCCCAGGACCAAGCCTTGCAGGACACCACTTGTGACTGGTTTAGAGTCGGACCTGGAGCCCACTATTCTTACTGTGTGATTTCTGTCTGTAAGCCAGTTGGCAGCCCATCTCGTGACGTAGGGGTTTATGTTCAGGCTGATGAGTTTTTCTGTAATACCTTAGTGGGGAATGGTGTTGAAAGCCTTAGCGAGGTCAAGGTAGGCTGTGTGAACAACCTTTCCCTCATCTATGGCCTTGGTGACTGTCTCAAAGAAGTCAACCACATCTAGTAGGCATGATCTGCCCTTAAAGTCAAACTGGGTCTGGTCAAGTGTTTGGAGGTTCCCAATGTCTCTGTTAATGAGTTCCATGATGATGCACTCCATAGCCTTGCAGACCAGGCTTATGAGGTGATAGTTACCAGGGTCAGTTGTGGCCCCTCCTTTGTGGAGTGGAATAATCGTTGCTGTGCACCATTCTATGGGCACATAGCCTGTGGAGAGGCTGAGGTCGAACAGCGTGTTTAGGTGGGGGGTTAGTTTGTTCTGTAGTTCGTGCAAGACGCGGTCTGGGACACCATCTTGCCCCATTGATGCTGTGTTTTTGGCTTTTGAAAGGGCTATTTTCACCTGTGTGTCTGTGATTTCTGGGACAATGCACTTTTCCGGTATTGTTGTGGGTGAGAGGGGGGTGAAGTTTGCACTGATCTATCTGCCAGGATGTTGGCAATATCAGTAGGTTCAGTATAGTTTGTGCTATTTTGCACTAGTTCAGTGCAAATCTGCAAGTTGCCACTTAGATTCTTAACATAGCTAAAAGAAGGCTTTGTGGTTTTCTTTTGAATCCTTGGCTATTTTCTTTCAAAGTTAGCCTAGGATGATTTTATGAGGAACCTTAGTTTCTTACTGATACTGATCAGGGATGTCTTTCCTTCTTGGGATTTGCGTTTTTTTCGGAACTAGTTTCCTCCTTCTATTGTATAGCCTGTTTATGGCAATGGTCCACCAGACTGGTTTCCTTCTCTTAGAGGAGTGAGTCTTGGTTTTGCTAAGGATGGCATGATCCATGCATCCTTGTAGGTGCTCATAGAGTGCATTTGTAAAGGTTTCTGCATCTTGGGCAGCATTATCCTTTAGTGTGGACGCTGTGAAACATACTGCCTCTGTCTTAAGTAAGGTGAAGTTTGCTTTAGAAAAGTTTTTTTTACTGTGGTTTCCTTAGTTGGGAGTGGTGGTGGGGTGTGGACATCCAGAGTGATTAGTTTATGGTCTGATCTAACTAGTGATGGGTTGACCTCCGGTGTGGAACACCTGTCGCCCATGTTTGTGATGACCAGGTCCAATATGTTTTCACCTCTGGTAGGGGAGTTTACCAGCTTATCCAGGGCATTTGAGTTGATGAATTCCAGGAAGCGCTGGGCCTGGGAGTTTGTACTCCAGTAGTTTTTCCAGTTAATGGTAGGGTAATTGAAATTGCCCAACGTGATGCCCGTGCCCTGGCCCAGCAATCAAGGAGCCTCAATCCTCACCACTGACACCAGAGAGTGTGACTCCTAGAAGAGGAAAGGATAATCGAAAATCATAGCATTTATTGTGTTTTCTGCTTGTCTGTAAAAAAACTTGAAAAAAACAAAAAAAAAAATATCCTTGCTTTCCATACTTTCCTAAACTAGTGTTCCAGAGACCAGATTTTGCTGATCCCTGGGCTTTGTCTTGGTTCCTGTTTTCTCCATTTTCCTTGTTTGGTCAAGGGGTAGTTTCTTTACTCACTAGTGGGAGTAGGGAGTACTGAACTGCCTGTTTGTCCTCAGAGGAGTGGTTTAAGGCAGTAACTTGTAGTTTATTGGCCATTTTGGGTCATTTCCTGTCTTTTCCAGCCCCTGCTATAGCGTGATTTAGCGGAGTTGCCACTGTTGCACACTAGGGCAGCTCGGTTAAGCAGGTTTAAACTATTCGGCTACCTAAAGTCCACTCTTCAAATTTTCCCTTGAAACTACCTTCCTCGACCTATACTACTCATCTAATCATCCTATAAAAAAAGATCATCTCTACTTGACTCTAAGTAGACTATTCTCTATCTGTTAAACCTAGCACTTGCTCCTACAGTACTTATTACCTTGATACGGCACTCTTATAGATAGCACCCCAAAAGGCAACCCCCATTTCTCGGTCACCCACATCCCGAATCTTTTTAAAGTTTTTGTCTATCCTTCTAGCATGTCGAGGATCAGTTGCTAGTGTCATCTCCTGCTCAGCTGGTGAACCTGAATATTGAGGCAATGTTACAATTGCCTCATGTACACAGACAACCCTCTCCTCCTCCCACAAAACACAAATACATGAGAGATGCAACTATACGGCCAAACTGGAGGCTGAGCTCTCAACATAGGACTGGCAAGACCAGTCAGGAGGGAAGGTTACCACACACACTATAGACCCAGTCTCACATAGTACCATTACAACCTCAAATCATACACCTAAACACACAAAGACATACTCGGAGGCTCTGATCAAAATCTACCAAAACAGCAGAGGCCACCAAAGCAGACACCCAAAAACCACCACCTCAGAACACAACACCTGCAACACATAGACCTCACAGTCAGAGTGTCAAACAGTCACAGCCCTTAAGGCCAAACACAATGCCAGAAACACTAGTCATTGGTGACTCCATAGTCAGACACACTGATGTCCCGCTCACCAGACTGAGTAAGGAGAAGGTCACAGTAAGCTGTCTGTCGGCGCTAGAATCCGCCACATAACGCAAGCACTCAGGTCTCTCAACAGCAGGTACAAATATGACTCAGTCATTGTCCACGCTGGTGTAAACGACCTGAGACGTACCTCCTTGGACTACATGAAAAGAGACATTGAGGAGCTCTCTGATTATGTAGCCCAGGCAGGTATGACCCTGACCTTGAGCAGTATCCTACCTTCACCAAGAATGATGCCACAATACAGAGATAAGATGATCAGCTTTAACAATTGGCTTAAACACTGGTGTCATTCAAAGGGGATCCAGTATCTGTCTGCCTGGGATGACATGCTGGACAAGCCACGCTGTCACCCTGGGATTCGGATATTGGCAAAGGCTCTTGCCACCCCATAGTGCCTTTTTAGGCAAGGCTCAAATTCTAAACCTACCACCCTAGAACACAAAAGGAAATAAACTAAGGGTAATGCTGCTCAATGCCAGAAGTCTAAATCTCAAAATGCACGACTCGAGGCCCTTCTCAGTATGGAGAACATCGATGTCTGTGCTGTGACAGAAACCTGGTTCAAGGCTCCTGAGAGCACCCCAGCTATCAGGTTTTACCTCATATCATGCCCGCCCCAAAATCAGGAAAATACCAAGAAAGGAGGGTATCCATATTCATCAAGGACACCCACACCTCAAGACTGGTGGCAACGCATGATGCATCGGAGACCATCCAGGTGCAATTAACCGTAGGCAAGACTGCTCTGCAAATAGTAGCATGTTACAGGCCACCCTCACAAACTCAGGAACCTCACATGGCCTTCCTGAAAACACTAGAGGGATAAATGTATCACCAAACACCATCATACTAGGTGACTTCAATTACCCAAATATAGACTGGGAACACTACTCAAGCCCAAACACCCTAGCCCAAAAGTTCCTGGAATTCATAAACTCAAATGCCATGGAACAACTAGTCACCATTCCCACAAGAGGAGATAACATACTTGATCTCATCATCACGAACATGGGAGCACAATGTTCAACACCGGAAGTATACCCCTCACTGGTGAGATCAGATCACAAACTAATCTCGCTGGAGGTCCTCCACCCCCACCTGAAGGTCCTCATCCCACCCCCACCTGAAATAAAAAAGACCACAGTAAAGAACTTCCCAAAGCCGACTTCACACTTCTAAAGACTAGTGTGGTCTCCTTTAAGGCCCCGAGCCATGGAAAACAGTACTCAAGCCGCTGAATCACTTACAAATGCCTTCTACCAGCACCTGCAGGACTGCATGGATAAGGCAATCCCAAAACAAAGACTCTTTGTACCAAAGGCAAGCGTCCAGTCTGGTGGACCCCAGCCATAAACAAACTCTACAACAAAAGGAGGAAGCTACTACAAGATAGAGCAAAATCCTTAAAAGGTAAGACACCCTTGATCACTATAAGTAAAAAACTAAGAGCTCTCATAAAATCATCCAAAGCAAATTTCGAGAGAAAAATAGCTAAAGACTCAAAAGACAATCATAAGGCCTTCTTTAGCTATGTTAGAAACCTAGGAGGAAACTCCCAGATATGCTCAGAGCTAGTTCAAAATGATGTGAAGATTACTGATCCTACAGACATTGCCAACATACTGGCTGACAGGTTCAGTGCAAACTTCTCACCCCCCTCCCCCCCAAAAGGAGAGATATCTATACCAAATGATTGCAGTCCCCCAAACATCTCCAGCGCCCAAGTGAGAACTGCTCTCCAGCAAAACACAGCATCCATGGGACCTGATGGTGTCCCGGCTGTGTGCTCCACTTAACTCAATGAGGAATTAAACCCACAGCTAGGACAGCTGTTTAATCAAAGTCTTACCTCTGGATGCGACTGCAACTGTGGTCCCACTTCACAAAGGCGGTGCCTCCACCGACCCTGGTAATTACCGCCCATTAGCTTGACAAGGCTTATCTGCAAAGCCATGGAGAGGATCATAATGAACCTCATAAATAAAGACATTGGGAATTTGCAGACTTTGGATCCAACCCAGTTTGGCTTTGTCAAAGGCAGATCATGCCTTTTAAACTTGGTTGACTTTTTCAAACAGTCACCAAAGCCATTGATGAGGGAAAGGCAGTCCATACAGCCTACCTCGATCTGGCTAAGGCCTCGATACAATACCCCACTCGGGTATCATTGAAAACTCATCAGCTTAAATGTTAACCCATACATCACAAGATGGGTTGCAAACTGGCTGAGTGACAGAACCCACAGGGTCAGAGTTGCTGGCCATGTCAGACTCAAAGCCTGTCACAAGTGGTGTCCCACAGGGCTCAGTCCTGGGCCCACTCTTGTTTGGCATCTACTTTTCTGAAGTACAAGCAAACACAGGAGGGTTATGGCTGACAAAGTTTGCAGATGACTGCAAACTGGGCCATAGTAGAAAACACATCTGACACAGATATCCTTCAGAAGGGTCTCACAGAAACGGATAACTGGTGCCAGAGCCACGGCCTAAAGTTAAATGCCAAAAATGCATAGTCATACCCTTCGAAAAACAAGGTTACTAGCTACCAAATAGGAGGCAATCCACTGAGCACAGAAGAAGTTATCAGGGACCTGGGGACCCAGGTTGATAGTAGTCTGTCATTCGACACCCATGTAGCTAAAGTAGTTAGGAAGACCTTCTACATTGCCCACCTTATCATGAAGGGATTCTCATCTAGATCAAGGAGGTTATAGTCTCCCTTTACTCATCACTCATCAGACCAATGGTCGAGTACACAGCCCCATTTGGAATGTATCTGTCCCGTCACTTGCAGCAGCTGGAGAGGCCACAAAGTTCCTCACCAAAAGGATAAAGGGTCTCAAAAATCTATCCTATGCTGCCCGACTGAAAGAACTCCAGCTCTATTCAGTCGCCACATGCTCAGAGGTGACCTTTGCCTAACATACAAGGCCATGTCAAACCCAGATTTGATGAATATGCTTCACCTCAAAAATCTAGATCCATCAGAGCCACAAGGGCGGGAGACTTAAACCTCGACACGGCTATTAATAGGACGTGCTGGAGGGATAGATTCATCACCCAAAGACTCCCTATGCTGTGGAACAGAATCCCAGTACATGTGAGGCAGAGCACCTCGCTGGCCTTGTTCAAGAGAAATCTTGACCAATGGATGGGAGATCGCAGATATACCCCAGGGATTACCTCAGTGTCACTGCTCGACAGAGGCACAGCAAAATAATGGGTATAGTTCCCCATACTAAAGGGGTGGCGTAAGCCACAAAACGATGGGCTAGGCTTGTAAATGCCCTCGGGCAGATAGCCTAGTATGAACCTATGAACCTATGAACCTATAACTAATATTCACAGTAAAGTACAATTTCCCTTAAGTGCATACAGAGATCACAGTCAGTCTGGGGTTGGTTGCTCCCTTGCTCACCAGGTCCCCAATAAGACTCCCCACTGGCACAGCTATAGGGTCCAGGTCTCAGCCTAGCTGGGCAAGCTAAAACCTCCAGTACCCTCTCTGTCCAACCAGTGCTTCGTATCCCTGCCAAGTAGCTGACACACCACACACACGTTGAGAAGAGGTTATACAACCACACAAACCCTCCTGGGAAAAGGCTGGCACAGGTTCTCCAGCTGTGCCCCTATTACCCAGACCATATGGTAGTAATTCCTGCCAACATCCAGCTAATAATGATCAGCTACTAAAAGGCCCTTAAAAGGGTGTCCAATTATTACTGTGCAATAGTATTATCCAATTGGTAATGTGACTATTCAGTCTAGGCTTAATTTGGAGTGACTTAAGACAGTAAAATCTGTAAATATATAATGTACTTTAGAGGTTAAATTATCTCTATATAAACCAGCCACAGGTAAAAGTTTTAAAATATTTAATAATAAATAATTAAAACACAAGACAAAACTACTACAGTACAATGTTACTCAAGTTCAGAGATCACACAGAAACTTAAAACAATACCGTAGGAAATATCTGATTGCAAAGAAAAATACTTAGTCTAACTTTCTTCTAAGTTTAACTGTTCCTAAGAGAAATCACAGTGCTATTATCTTACTTACATACATAAAGAGCAAGCAGTGCTGGGTTAGATGTCCAAGATCAAAATGCTTACAGTCTCTCACTGAACGATAGTTTTTAAACACTAACCAACAGCTCTGCTGAATCTGAAGAATCTGAAGGCATTTTATTATCCAGGGTGCACCCCTTGTACTCCAATGTATGTAGGATCACAGTAATGGAGCACAAAAGAGGAGGGACAGACCTGCTGCTGCTACTTTCCCTATTAAATTGCCAGAGGGGGAGAAAATGGAAACTATCAGAAACCCTGAGACAAAAAAAATGGACAGCCAGAAAATCCCTCAAAGGCAAACAACAAGGTGCTGTAATTAGCTTTGCATCACCCATGAAGTATGATATCCTTACAACAACAGGACACTGAAAAGGAATCCAAAATCACTTTCAATGCAACAGAGATTACCATAAAGGATGCGTTACAAATTGATGAGAACATGGAATCAAAGGAGAGCCAAGATGCATGATAAACAGTACAGTAGACACCTTCGGGATCAAGTGGACATTGATCTTGCAAAACTGACTCTTTGACACTAGTCTTGTCAGTGTGTGGATATCTCCTTGGCAACAGCAATGTCAGAATGGAACAAAATTTCCTTTAAACTGTTTCCTCATCATCTTGTGGATCTATATATACATTATAAGATTTCCTGTGGCATTAAGAAGAGGAACATTATTATTATTATGGTTTAAACATGCACTTAACGGGCAAAGTACTTGAAGTTAATCAGTAGGCATGTAATAATATAAACACACCACAAGTAGGAACTGGTGTCTGCAGTTCAGCTTTGCTCTTCTTAAGTTATTTGAATTTTCTATTCCTGGAGAGGGAGACAGTAAAGGCACTCAAATGAAGCAGAGGTCTCACTCTCCAGCAGACTTTGTGAACAATACCTATTGAGAAAAGATTTGCTGTTAAAATTTCAAGCAACAAATTAACTACAATTCAGTATGGAAGGTGTTAGGATTTACAAGAGCAGCTGCTAAGATATCTTTCTTGGAATGTGAAGGGTTTATCACTCTGTTATAAATCCAGTGCAATTTAGAAAACATTAAAAGTACACGGGGGATGTTATTCCACTGCAATAAATTCAACTAAAGTAGAGAGATGTATCCAAATTCTTAAAGGTTGGGCAAGCTATAGTTGTGCAAAATCAATAAAACAAGGGTGATACTTGTCCAAGACGTTCTAAAATGGACTTGTGAGGAAGTCTGGAGAGTCAATGAAGGGGGCTAAATAATATACCAGACAAATATAGGAGCTTTTGAAGTTCTACTAGGTAACTCTTATGGGTCAAACAAAGATGAACCCTCACATCTAAAGGCATTTTGGGACACCCTTATTGCCCACATGCATAATAACACTAAAGGAGGGGACTTTGGTGTTATTTATGACCCAACAATGGACAGAATCCCTAAGGGAATGATATGCTCACCCAGCTGTTACAAGGAACCTAGAAGGGGGATGGCAATGTGACAGTAAGTTAGAATAACGCTCTGCCAATTTAATAGGTGATGCACAAATGCAGATCATCAAACTGAGGCTTTGTCTGACCAATACTCCTGAAACCTTTGTATCTAATTACAAAGTACTATATAGTGCCTTCTCAGCAAAGTTCCACTCTTATGGGATACTGTCTAAAAGCATTCAGATTCCATCAGGTGTGAGACAAGACTGTCTGCTTCTCTCCCTCTCTTTGCCCTGGTGGTGGAGCCACTGATATGAAGACTTAGAAAAAGGGTAGGTCATACAGGCATAAACATTTCACGTGCATACCTCTCAACCTCTTAGAGGCATAAATAATGGGGGGGACAAAGGCCCAGAAATAGGGACAATTTTTAAATATTGCTCTTATAAACTTAGAAAGCTGATGTAGAAACAGGTTTTGCATTAACATATTTTAAGGGTATGAAGTCGGAAAATAAGGACAGCCATTTGAGTTTCAGACTTTAGTCCTCAATGATTTGCCTATGATTTGCCAGAAAACCTCATTTTATGAGAAATAGATCAAAAATATGAGACAAAAATCTGAACATTCTGTGAAAAATCTGTAGAGTTGAGAGGTATGGCTAGGTATAAGTCTATATAGCTCCATTTGGTTAGCAGATGACTCTGTGGACCCAATTAATGGGTGTGAGACAATTTTAGCAGAAATGCAATTTTTCCCTTCAGTTTCAGGTCTGCAGCTTAATATGGATAAAACGGATATATTCCCCTTAAATGCATAATGTGAATTACAGTTAAGAAGTCATTCATGGTTCCCTTTAAAGATAATACACAAATTTAAATACATGGGGATTTTGATTCCCTTTCAGGGGCAAAATAATAGATAGGAATGGTTTAAAGAGGACTGCAATAAGAACAAGGTTTTGAGGTTTCCCTTCTTAAGTCAAATCACCATAATCAGAATGTTTTTTCTTTCCTAAATTCTTATTCTTAGCTAGGCATCTACCCCAGATTATGCATACTAAAGATGTGGACAAATTTCCAGAAATAGTAATGGACTTTTTGTGGGAAGTTAAGAAACTGAAGATTAGTAGAAAAAATATTTACCCTGAAATCTCGAGAGGGACTTGGTATAGTGCATATCTTGATGTATTGGGCTGCATCAGTAGGTTATAAAGCGACAGAAATAAAACCAAGCGTGTTGAGACTGGTAATGTTAGAAGAGACCAAGTCATGGCACCCATGGTGGAATTGACAATGGTTTGAAAAGAGGTGGCTAAGGAAGTTACTGTACCTAGAAAATATAGTAATGGTTGGGGATTTTGGGGTTCAAGAAGTTGGTTGATAGACAATAAAGCCCTTTTACTGGCAGAATTGTGGGAGATCTGATGTCATTTTTTTTTTTTTTTTTTTACAAATATCAAACACCCAGACAGAGGCACTTATTGATCATACCAACAGATGGAGCAGGTATCACAGGTCTTGAATGGTGGCAACACCTGTAGATCAGATCTGCTGCATTAAAGGAATGGATGAGTAGTTTAAGAAGGGGTCTCAGTGCAGAGCTTAAAAGTTATTCTGACAGGTTTATTAGATAGCCCTCAGTGAAAGAACTATATAAAATGTTTATGGAAGGGGAGAGTGAAATCTTGGGGATGTTAAGCGTTGATGGGATGCACAACTGCACTGAATTTTGTTCTAATTCTAATTGATGGACATCAAATCCTCGGGTACCAGCAATTATTAATTTCACTAATTTGAAAATGCTACACAGATGGCGTTTGACTAAAGATCAGTTATACAGGAGAGGATAGGTGCAACAGAATACATGGAGATGTGGGAAAATGATTTAGCAGTGCAATATGCTTAGAACCTTTATGGAATGAAATAATCAAATATGGCCCTTAGAATTAGTTTACCAGATGCTGTGGTGGTGGTGCTGCGGTAGCGTTGTCGCCTCACAGTTAGACATTGCCCGTTCGATTCTCAGTTAGAGCATCTTCTGTGTGGCGACATGCGTGAATGGGCATTCCTTCATTGAAGGTTGTGCTTTAGGCCCAGCAAGCCAGCACGTAAAAATCAACTGCCAATCATTAGCGGACCGGAGTTCCGCTGTGGTGACCCCTAACAGGGAAAAGCCGAAAGAAACAAACAAAGAATTAGTTTACCAGATCCATCTAACATTTTCTGGCTACTGGGAGTTCACGGGGAAAGGTTCAATTTAACATCTACTCTACACATATGGATGATGCTTTTAATAGCAGGTTTCCTAACCATCATTTTTAAAAAATTGGAAAACTCTGCTGATGGAATAGAAGCTCTGATTATCTCTGTATATTTCCAAGTTTAAAATTCAGGCATTTAAAAATGCCAACCACAATGAGTTTGAAGAATATATTTGTATATTTTTATAAATTATTTCATACAGCAAATACAGTTTAATATTAACATGGCTAATGTAACAGTGCGTCATTTGTAGAGCGGTTTATTTACTTTATTATGTTAGCTATAGAATAGTCAATTTCAGTTTAATGCTTGAATTTACACCATGTATTTCGTACCCATATTTGTATATTTTTATGAAAGCTGGAGGTTTTTGATGGTAAATGTAGGTTGGGGTTCAGATTTATTGTAAAATGCTTTATATTACATTTGATGAAATAAACTTTTTTAACAATAAAACAGTAAGGCATGAATACAGCAAGAAATGAAATATGTGTTTGTTGAAATTAAAACATTTTGTATATTAGGTGTGAGAAAACAGAAAATATTCACAATGCATGCAAAAAATTGGATTTCATTGGAACTGAAGGTGTTTTATCTTTTTACATTGAGAACAAATATCTAGGTATATCCAGAACTGGAGTTAAATCAAACCCTTGTAGTCAAAATAAATGCATTTACTGCAAAGGATATTGTTAGGTGATGTGCCTAGGAAGAAAGCAATTACATTTGCTTTGTTTGATAATTTAATATGCTTAAATTTGGGATCCGAAGTTGGAGTAATTAACAAGGTATTTTAAGATGGATGGCAGGGATTGCCAAAGTTTGTAGCCATGAGGAAGAAGCTGTGGTTAAGTACTGTGTGGTGTCATCCTGGAAGTTTCTAGAAGACTTGGATTGACAGTGGGCTCTGTGATGGTAAACGGAAGTGTTGAGAATGTGTTAGGTGCAGACATTTGAAAGCAGGAAAGTAAGCTTTACCAATACAATAAATCAACACAGAAATCATAACAGATTTGTATCATCTGTCTTTCTAGACCTCTCTATGGACTTTGACAGTTTCACACCAGAAACTACTGTCAGATCTGGCCACACTAAACCTCAGTCATTCTTCCCAAGCTTGGTTCCATAGCTATCTAACCAATCATCAACAAGCAGTTAGATGGCAACAGGAGCTATCATCTCTGCTTCCCAGCAACATAGGAGTTCCACAAGGCTCCATACTAGGCCCCTTGCTCTTCACCAGTTTTACAAACCAACTCCATAAAGCCACCTCTCTTGCCACAGTCATCCAATACGCAGACAACTCAACCCTCATATGCAGTGGACCCTCTCTAACACAACTATAGGCCAGAACACAACAATGCTTCCTAGATGTAGAATCTTGGTTACCTAATGCTAACCTCATACTGAACCCAAAAAAGACCAAGCTGATGCTCTTTATCCCCAACAAGACACCCAATCCCCGGCCCACTTTTCAAATTCACTCCTCCAACAACACTACCATATCCCCCACCTCACAAATCAACTGCTAGCTGTTATAATTGACGGCAAGTTAACATTTGACCTACACCTAGCTCAAACTATAAAAGAAATATCAAACTAGGCTCTCTCTACCGAATCAAACCTTTCCTAAAAAAACAATCTAGACTAAGCATTGTTAGGAGTCACCTGCAATCCACTCTTCTTTATGCTGCTCCAATCTTTACCAACCTTAACAAAAGTGACCTTACTAAACTGGAGTCATGCTACAACAAAATAGCCAAGTTTGTTACAAATTCCGATGTCACCACTGCTCTGCCCTACATTGAATAAACTGGCTAGAACTCCCTCAACAAATAACCTACACCCAGCTCACTTTCTCTCACCAACTACTATACCAACCAAATAGAACCCCAGCTCTACAACAAATACTCCAATCCTATATCAACCTACTCCAACTTCTATCCTCAGACAAAACACTGCTCCATGTATCCAAAAGCAACAACAAAGCTGGTGACGCCCTTTATTCCCACAACATTTCCAAACCTTGAAACTCACTTTCCCAACACATCATTAATACCATTTACCCACACCAATTCAAAAAATTGCTCAAAGACCACCTCACCAGCAAATGGCTCTGCTTCTGTGCTAGACTAGGTTAACAGCACATAATTCCATCTGTATCCCCCCCTGTGATAATAGGCACCACACAGACTCCTATCCCCCACATACCCCCCTACCTTCTAATAAACCTAGCACAACAGAGCTAACAGCACCTACTAGCTATTTAAGCTAATGAAACATCAATCAACATGTTCATTAACTACTGTTATATATTCTGGCCACACCTATTCTAACATTAAGGTCTACTCTTGCTAAAAAAAAAAAATCTATAAATATATTGTAAAATTGTAACTTAGTTATTTTACCCCTGTAAACTGCTTATTGCATAACTCTGATGTACAATTCTTATAATTGCCTTAAATGCTTTGGTAAATACCTTATAAAATGTACACTGTAACTTTTTGTGGCTTATCACACACTCTGATGTACAATTCTTTTACTTGTCTTAAATGCTTTTCTAAATTATTTATAAAATGTACACTAACTTTTTGTGGAGCTTTTCTCCCTGGGCCTCTGCTGAAAATGGGCTTCCACCCAGTCGAACTATCCCAGTAAACAAATGTAAAATAAATAAATAAAAGTTAACCCAGTATGAAATCAGGTCAGTGTTTCACTGGATGCAACTTGGCTTTACAAGTCATGATACAGAGGTATTCTGACCTTAGGAAGTTTGTTATGAAATGACAATTGTTATTGGAGATAGATTGGTGGTAAGCCAAGATTTTGCAGGCAGTAGCAGCAGCAGTTAAAGGTAGTCCATATTATAGCTGGGTAAAGAGGATTCCTCTCTTTACTGCAGCATATGTGGGAGTGGGGGACGGGAGAAGATATTTTGGGCCCACAAGAGTAGGTGGTTGATCTTAGCTGTAGTTTTTTCTTTTCTATGTGAGTTTGAAATTTAAGAGAGTCTGGTCAAGCCAGATTCCCACATATTTGGAGGAGGTTGTTGTTTCTATTGGAAGGTTAGTCTTTTACGATTAAGATGGAGAGATGACTTTTGATCATTTTTGATGAGTTCCAAAACTCATGATTTTGTCTTTATTGGAGTTTAGCAGAAGTTTGGTATTGCTAAGTTGCACAGAAAGAGAGAGACAGACAGACAGACAGAGAGAATAATTTTGAAATTGCCTTTGTATTTGTGTGGGAGATGAGTTTCCACCCCCTGCATCACCTTACTAAAGTGCGCAACACTAACTTTAACCCTACAACTTACCTTAGAAAAAAAAAACTTTTGATAACTTCACAAGATACACAGACACACACACACACACACACACACACACACACACACACACACACACACACACACACACACACACACACACACACACACAAAATCTATCCCCTAACCCTTGCTCTAACCCTAACCCAACTACATCCTACCCCCCAATGCCGAAACCTTCAGAATGTCTAAAAGTTTTAGCATTAGTTTCTCAAACCCATATTTACTTTACCTGCACGCATTCAACATTCTGCTCATTCAAAGCCTTCAAATTTCAATGAAAGGGACACAATCACATTTCAGTGTCATTCACTCTGTTGACAAGCAGCCAGTTTGACAGAGTTAATGCCATCCTATCTAACAGATTGTTTAGCTAGGGTTGTGGAGGGTGGTGAATTGTTTTCTGTTTTCTGGTGTTGAGCTTCATCACAAAGTCTTAAAAGTTGTTTTAAATACTAACCTAAAAACTGACCTGAAAACACATGAAAAAATATATGCTAGGAATAACCACAGGGAGTAGATAAAAAGAGTCTTGTCACTGGCTTAATCATGTAGCAAAAAAAGAAATGCCCATATAAAAAGGCCAACTGAATGAGAACTTGGCAAAGGCCCAACCCTTTATGGTTACTATAATTGTTAGGTTGAAGAGCAAAAAAAAAGGTCTTTACTCTTGTAGGAAGACCACTTTTTTTTTTTTTTGCTCCCCTCCTGATTGGCCCGTATGCCGGTATACTAGCCAATCTAGCCAAAACCTCGAACAGCGGACCCTCTTCTGTTCAATCCGGAACATCAAGCAGTTCCGCATTGAACGGAGCTCCGTTTTTTGATTGGCTCGTATACTGGTATACAAGCCAATCAAAACCTCGGACAGCGGACCCTCTTCTGTTCAATGCAGAACATCAAGCAGTTCCGCATTGAACAGAGCTCCATTTTTTGATCGACTCGTATACCTCTATATGAGCCAATAAAAAAAAAAAAAAAAAAAAAAAAAAAAAACGGAGGAAAGACTCCGAAATAGGGACGTCTGTTTTTTGAAAATTCTGTGATTTGTACAAATCACAGAATTTAAAAGAGGACGTGTCCGGGGAAACTCGGAAGTATGGTAACCTTACAACCCTTTAGCGTCTGCATATTGAATTATCTCATTATCGTCTGCCTCTTCACTTTCTACTAAAAAAAAAAAAAAAAAAAAAACTGTTTCCTACCTCTCCTTGAACTAATGTAGCCCAGATACAGATCTGCTGTATCTAGGATTTTTTGTAAGCTTCAGAGCGGTGCTCTTCATTTTTCCCTTAGATCTGCTAGTTCTCTGCTCTCCTGCACTTTTATTAGCTTATTAGTCTAGCACTTTAAACTATTCCTGGTGCTAGAAAGTCTGCTCTTCAAACTTTCCCTTAGAACTAGCTGGTTTCTCAGTAGTAGCACTAAAATCTGAATCCCTGTAACTAGCACTTACTCTATAACCTGCTGGAAAGCACTAGGAAGCCTTAAACTGATACAAGCACTCAATTCTTCTCGTTAATAAGGAGAAATTAATTGTAGACACTAAACAGCCTATAATTGCAAAGTACCTTGCTAAGGTAAGGGAAAAAAGCTCTTGTACTTCACAAAAGAAACACCGAACCAGGTATGTCCAAGGGTCAGCTTCCAGTGATTTCTCCTGTCCACCTGGTGAATCTGGGCATACTAGGGCAATGCAGAAATTGCTTCATGTACACAGACAACCTCCCCCTACCACCAAACACTACAACCTGCGAGAGATGCACTTACATAGCCAAACTGGAAGCAAAGCTCTCTACACCCAAGATTGTGCTAGACAGTCAAGAGGAGAAGGTTAACACCTGCACTACACCTCAAACAGCACATAGCCCTTCAAAACCCATGCCTCCAACATCTACACATAGTAACACTAAACCCACTTATGTGGAGGCCCTTAACATTAACCTGCCCAAGCAACAAGGACCTCCGAATCTGAAACGCAAACAAACACCAATCACAACCAAAGTGACACATAGCTCAAACTACCAGTGTGCCACCAAACAACAGCCCCCAAGGCAAGACAACATACCTAACACTTTAGTCATAGGTGACTCTATAGTCAGGCACACTGACGTCCCACTCACCAGGCTGAACAAGGAGAAAATTACTGTCAGCTGCCTGTCGGGTGCCAGGATCCACCACATAATGCATACACTCAAGTCACTCCACAACAAGTACAAATACGACTCTGTCATTGTCCATGTTGGAGTGAATGACTTGAGACGTACCTCCCTGGATTACATGAAGAGAGACATGGAAGAGCTCTCAGATCATGTGGCCCAGGCAGGTATGACCCTAGCCCTGAGCAGTATCCTGCCTTCACCCAGAATGATACCACAGTATAAGGACAAAATGATTGACTTCAACAATTGGCATCATTCAAAGGGGATCCAATATCTGTCTACTTGGGACGACATGATCGACAAACCACGATGCTTTGCCAGAGATGGTCTGCACCTGTCGCCCCTGGGATTCAGGTTACTGGCTAAGGCTCTTGCCACCCTTATAGTGCCTCTTTTAGGCAAGGCTCAAAGGACAAAACCACCACTGTAACAGATATAAGCATGCAAAATCTGAAGGTAATGCTGCTCAATGCTAGAAGTCTAAACCTCAAAATTCCCTCTCTCGAGGCACTCTTAAAATGGAGAACATCAATATCTGTGCAGTAACACAGACCTGGTTCAAGACTCCAGAGAGCACCCCTGCAATACCAGGCTGCAACTCTTACCACACTTTTCGGCCACCAAACCAGGACCGAAGCACTAAAGCCAGAGGAGTGTCCATATTCACCAAGGATATTCACACCTCCATGCTAGCTGCCCAACACAATGCATCTGAAATTCTACAGGTGCAACTAACACTAGGTAAGACTGCAATCCAAATTGTAGCTTGCTACAGAACCCCTACCATGCCCCAAGATTCTCACTACACCTTTCTAAACATACTAGATAATATTAAGATACAACCAAACACCCTAATACTGGGTGATTTCAACTACCCTGCCATTAATTGGGAAAACTACTCGGGTACGAACACCTTTGCCCAACGGTTCTTGGAATTCATAAATTCCAATGCCCTGGACCAACTAATCCATAGTCTCACCAGGGGCTCGCATATCCTAGACCTGGTAATTATCAACATGGGAGATCGATGCTCCACACCAGTGGTCACCACCTCTTTGGTCAGGTCTGACCATAAGCTAATCACCCTTGACATCCACATCCCACCCCCACTCCCCAGTAGGGAAACCTCCATACTTCTCCAAAGCCAACTTCATGCTACTCAAGTCAGAAGTGACAAACTTCATGACACCCATGCAGACGGGAACTGGAAGTTCAGCCGCTGAATCCTACACTAAGGCACTGTACGAGCACATCCACTCATGCGTGAATCTTGCCATTCCAAAAAGAGCCAAGATGGTCTCTTCCAAAAAAAAGGAATTCAATCTGGTGGTCCCCTACCATAAACAAACTATACAACAGAAGGAGGAAGCTGTTGCAGAAAAGAGGAAAATCCCAGGATGCAAAAAACTCCCTTACCAGCCTCAGTAAGAAGCTGAGATCCCCCATAAAATCCTCCAAAGCTAGTTATGAAAATAAAATTGCCAAAGATTCTAAGGACAACCACAAGACATTCTATAGTTATGTCAAGAATCTAAATGGCAATGCTCAGATCTGCTCTGAGCTACAACAGAATGGCATTAAATATACTGATCCCAAGGATATTGCCGATATCCTGGCAGATCGATTCAGTACAAACTTCACCCCCTAAAGGGCCCATCTCAATACCAAAAAAGTGCCAAATTCCGGTACTCATGGTCACACAGGTAGAAACCACACTCTCCAAAGCTAAGAATACAGCATCCATGGGACCAGATGACATCCCAGGCTGTGTACTACATGAACTGGCACCTCACCTAAGTGTCATGTTTAATCATAGCCTCACCTCAGGCTTTGTGCTCAATGAGTGGCGCACAACTACAGTTATCCCACTCCACATGGGGGGATCCACCTTGGATCCCAGGAACTATCATCCCATCAGTCTGACAAGCCTGATCTGCAAAGCCATGTAACGCATTATCATGGAACTTATAAACAAAGACATTGGCAACCTTCATAGACTGGACCCCACCCAGTTTGGTTTCGTAAAGGGACGATCTTGCCTCCTCAACCCGATTGACTTCTTCAAATCAGTCTCCAGAGCCATGGATGAGGGTAAGGCAGTCCACACAGCCTATCTGGACCTCGCCAAGGCCTTCAACACCATCCCCCACTCTGGAATCATAGATAAACTTACTAAGCTGGGCATTAATCCCTACGTCACTTCATGGGTTGCCAACTGGCTTACTGACAGAACCCACACTGTAAAAGTAGCCGACTCAAAATCCAGCTCCAGACAAGTGACAAGCAGAGTACCTCAGGGTTCAGTCCTGGGACTGCTCTTGTTTGGCATCTACTTCTCTGATGTACAGGCCAGCACTAAAGGACTCTGGCTAACAAAGTTCACAGAGGACTGCAAACTGGGATCCATTACTGAATCCCCAAACGATATGGATATTCTACAAAAGGGCCTTACAGAAACAGCTGCTTCATGCCAGAGCCATGGGCTCAAGCTCAATGCCAAGAAATGTATAGTTATCCCCTTTGGGAAAAAACATGTACGCATGAATTACCACATAAGTGGCAGTACACTAAACACCAAAAGTGTGATAAGGGACTTAGGGACAGTGGTCTCCCTTTTGATAATCACATAGCCACAACAGTCAGGAAATCCTTCTATGTGGCACACCTCATCACTAACGGCTTTTCATCCAGAAAAAAAAGGAGGTCATTGTCCCACTGTACTCATTCCTCATTAGACCCATTATAGAGTACAATGCCCCGTTTGGTATGTACCTAACAAGACATCTGCAACAACTGGAAAGGCCACAGAAATACCTCACTAAAAGAATCACAGGCCTAAAGCAGATGCCCTATTCTGATCATCTAAAAAACTCCAGCTATACTCTGTCGCATATCGCCTACTTAGAGGTGATCTCTGCTTAACATAAAAGGCCACGTCAAACCCAGTGCTGTTGGACATGCTACACAAAGAAATCCCAATCCCTCAGAGCCACATGCTCCAGGGATCTAAACCTGGTCATCACAATGAACTAAACATGCTGGAGGGATAGGTTCCTGACCCAGAGACTCCCCATACTCTGGAATAGACTGGCCATACATGTCAAGCAGAACGCCTACTTGTCCCTCTTCAAAAAGAACATTGATGATTGGATGGGAGATAGGAAATTCACCCTGGGGATCACGTTAATCACCCTGCTAGACAGGGGACCAGGGAAGTAAATATTCTGGGAAGAAATAGCCAGGGAATCGTTATGGCTAGGCTTGTATAGGCGCTAGGGCCGATAGCCTAGTACCAACCTATGAACCTATGAATGTTGAGGTTGGTAGTCAGGACAACAAACTCCAAAGATGATGAAGTCATTCCTCCATTCTACAGGGCAATATTAGGTTGGATTCCGGACCGCTACATCTAGTTCTGCTAGCCATGCAGAGAAACGTAAAGCTGCATATGCATAAATAAATATATACAAATAAACATAATATACCAATACAAGGCCCAGCCAAGCTAGTGCCTTCACTGTGTAATGTATCAAACAGTGGAGGCCCATGGGATATATGCAAATGATCCTTTACAGACTTCAGTGTTTCAGCTGCATGGCTTCTGAATGCCCATTACTTTTTAAGTCTTTATGGGTACATTCAGACCAATGAAGACAAACCACTTTAAACTGTTGACATGCGTGTTTAGTTTTTTTTTTTCACCTCATCAGTACAGCATAAGTGAATTGCTTAGCTATATTGTAGCTTGTTTTGCAAACTCCAGCTCGGTAAAACCCATGTTAATCATTTCACCAGCATGCTTAGAAAATCATGTCAGCTTGTAGATGTCGCAGTGCTGCCTTACTTTTATGGTAGAATTTATACCAGGATTTCTGAAATTAGACTTTGAAAACAGGAGTACAGGGAAGTCTCCTGTAAAGTCGGGTATACTCCTACAGTATGCGAAGGGACTCTGCTTTCCCGATGATTATACTCTTGTAGGAAGCAGTGAGACAAACTTGCCCCTCATGGATCCATCTCACACCTCTTCTTATCTCCATATTCATTAATAAGCTGGTTTACCTTTATAATGTTGATCACGTACTACCGGCCACATCACCAAACCATTTCTGCGAAACTGGAACTGCGAACACTTTAAAATGTCAAAAAAACCTTGAATGTCGACATTTCCTACTGCGTCACACCTACAAACAAATGCTAACATGGGTCAAAAAGGGGGCGAGATTTTGCAGTTCGGAAATGTGGTATTTGAGGTTTTGTGAAGTTGCAGCTTGGTGTTCGCAGAAGCGGGTTCGACATTCCAGCCGCCGACATTATAAAGGTAAACCAATAAACTTCCTTATGGACTACCATACATTCCAGTCATATTATATGCAGATGACATGATAATTTGAGATCCCACCGGTCATACACAAGGATATAAACACTAATTTAAAATTACCTTAATTCACTCAATGTTTTTTTTTTTTTTTTTTTTTTTTTTTTTTACAGTCAAGCTCTTGCTAAGCCCCTCTAAAACAGAATCAATTCTATTTGGTACACCAAGGCTCACTAATGTTCCTAAGCTACTTCACTTCACAGATATAAACAATTCCAACTTATTTAAATAAAATAAATAAAATCATATAAATAAAGGACAAAAGTAAGCAATCACCTAATTCAAATACTTGGAAATTTGGCTCACCTCAACTCTTAATTTCCAGAATGACATTGAAAAACAAATAAGAAATATAACTTGCTACTTTTGTGCACAAAAAGAGACTTCACCTACGTTACAACACCAGCAAAGGTAGCCATATATACAAGAGTTCTACTTGCCCAGCTGAACTGCCCATCATTGCCAGAGCATCAAACAAAAAGACAGCCACCTAACAAATCATCTGCAAAAAAAAAAATGCCATTTCATCACAAACACATCCCATCAAGCATGCCACTGCATAGCTCTAATGGCAAACGGCTATCTAATAAACATGTGATCTCCTGCTGGCTTCTCTCCTCACAAAACCCTTACCCCGGACTCATTTTCACATTTAGCACACAAGCGCTTCCTTAAAACGTCATTGTACAAAATATGACATCTCTTACAATCCACCCCAATATGGCCACACCTGCAACTAGGCTACAATACACCAATCATGCTTTCACCACACTAGCCCCTATAGCTTGGGAATTCAAGTAAGAGAACTGCCCCTCATACACAAAGCTTACAAATGAACGTAGGGAACACCAACATACACATGCGTCAAGCATGTGCCACCAGTCTCATCACATCACTTAAATTTCACCAACTTTCCAGTCTGTATTCACTCCTGCACCTGTATTTAGTTATCCCAACAATTCTGCTGAAATCTTTACTGACTTCTAAATCCCCTATACTCTTTTTTTCTCCATTTCTACTTTCCCTGTCTGACTAGCTTAATTAAGTTGCTTTGAAACACAATACTCAGAGAATCAACTTATGCATTACTTACTCTTGGATCCTCCTTGACTGTACCATGCCTTTCAACTACTCGTGTAAACTTTGCATAAATAAAGTCTGCTTAAGATATACACAGTATAATATAAAGATATATAACTGTAACTCTCCTTTGCATTGTGATATGCTCACCGGGCTGTGCTTGTAAAAGTTCATCTGAGATTAGTGCGCTAGCTTGGGGGTTGGTATAATGGTTATGGTGTTTACCTCACAAAAACAAGGTACAGAGTTCGATTCTTACTTTTGTAAGGGAAATTGGCTAGGCTTTAAATGGCCCAAAAGGGCATCTAGTCTAGCGCTTACTTGTTAAAAATTAACCTTGTTAAAGAAATTTAAAAATAAAAATAAATACTTGGTTCATTCCATGCTATATGTTTAAAGGGTAGGTTAAGCGGAAACCACATTAATGCCCCAATACTTGCTGGCATCAGTGATTAATATGGATGCCAAAATGCATGGAGAAATTGGCAGTGTGACCCAGTCAAGGGGAATCAGTACTGAACCAGAACTAAAACTAGTGAATAAGGATAAGCTTCGGTTTTTAAAGACACAGAAAGCAACACATTTGGTCAGGAGAGTAATAATTTTTAAGGGAGGGATACTCTGAAATCAGTTGGATAATTGCCTACTACAAATCATTTACTAAGAAGTATTTTATTTTTGATACAGTCAAACAGTGAAACAAAATGGGGACCTAGGCTGATATCTGACAGTTTTACTTTTGATAAAAGAAAGATGCAAATTTTTGCAGGTATTCTTGAAGGTTTAGAAAGACAAGCGGAAGAGAAAACCTCCTCCTCACTTGTTAGGTGAAGATGACTATTTGTATGAGGGGGATTCATTCTTCTCTCGTCTCAAAATTCCACTTCGGAAAAGTTTCGGATTTAGCAAGAACAAGTACTGATTTTAATAATAAATTTAGAGTCATACAGAGGCTGACCATTTAAAAAGAGACTATTTGTCCAGTTTGTTGGATTTACTAAGATATGCAATGCAGATATTTGATACTAAATATCTCAGGAGCCATTGTGCAATCTAGTTTCTTCTTCCTTTTAAATTTAGCCTTAAACTAGAGCAATAATCAATTTGTAATGCAAGCTGTGCTACTTTTTATTCTTTCTTTTCTGCTGTTACTGCTTGGTTTGCTGCATTTTTGTGAGTTTAAGTACAATAGCTTACTTTAATTGAAAGTATTCATGTTTGAGACTGATTGAACAGCTTGTCTGTTAAATGTGAGGAATTGTTGTTTCTCAAACATTGTTTCTTGTCCTTCCTGTTTTGAGCTCGGGGTAACAAGGACCTTGGGGATTACATGTAATGGGATACCATGCATCTCCATCAAACAGTACAGCAAGAGTTGGCCTACAAAATCAGTTCTGCTCTTGAAATCCATAGTAAAGACATAAGCTGAAATCACTACTGTACCGTGTGTGCAAAGAGCAGGCAAAAGAATTATAAACTCTGCCAGTTTTACAGTGGTCGTCGGAATCATCTGTAGGGCTGACTTCGCAAAATCAGAGTGATCAGGATTCCACAGATGAAGTTACCACAGTCCCAAAAGCACAAGCAGTTTAGAGTACAAAGCAGAGACAGAAATGTAATTAAAAACAAATGTCCACATCAGTAGAGTCATTAGAACTAAAATGGCTAGCATCAACATGGCCATTACCTTCATTAAACATTTGCTTTTTACCATGTACAATGCCTTTTTTTAATTGAATCTATCAGCATGTTTTCAATGTTCATGTTTTTCACTTGTATTGCAGCTGAAAATGGTCTTTGAACCAGCCTACCTATCCAGTTAACAAATACTAATTAACTAAATAAAATAGATTAACAGGCAATCCAGCACATGATTAAATGCATTAAAAAGCATAAAATGAATTAAACCAAAATCTTTATACAACTGAAAATTTGCAAAGCCAAGAAAAAGGGAGGACAGTATCTACCTTGACACAAAGGCATCCTTGAATCTGCCCATCAATTTGCACTTACCACTGCTGCTGTTGTTAAGTACCATTTGGGACCAAAAAGTGTAACCTTCAGTCCGTCTTGTATGGTTCTCATTCTGGCGGACACGTTTTGTTTTTTTCCTGAGTATCCCATTTAACTGCACTTCTCCTACTCAGTGCGTTACAGTTTGGTATAGCCATACAGTATCTTCAGTCAGAGATTATGGAAACACCGGATACAGTGTAAATGTTGATGCAGAATTATTTTGATGCGGGTACTGAATTTTTCCCTTTTTAAGTTAGTGCAGTTACACAGAGTAGACTGTTGATCTAACAGTTTTTTTTCTTCTGTGTGGTCTGACAATAGTTTTATTTAGATGGATGGATAGGTAGCTTCAGCCCCCTTACAAATAAAATTATCAAAAAAATCTTGACAATTATTACCACCTGGTAGATCAAATTGTGTTTAGTGCTGAATGATAACATTAGACTTGTCTGCTAATGACGAAACATGCTACTGTTATGGCATTTTTTGTAAGGTAGAAAGAATGTTTAGTGGGCGTCCCTGTTTCCATTACTGTCCATTAACCTGCCTTACCTGCCATATGTAATATTTAATTGCAGCACATGCTATACTGATACCCAGATGACTGTCATACCCCTGGTCCACTCCAACATCACTTTTTTTTGTAAACTTGTGTCATATCATGCCAAACAGTTTGAGCTCCCCTTCTCTGTAATCATCTGAAATACTGGGAGTGTTGCAGATGTTAGCTTCACCAGAGTCTGTGTGCTAAAATGACAATATCGCCATCTCTCAAATTTCCAGCATTAACTATGACCTCAGCATCATTCTTGTCATCAACACAGCCCTGTGTCGAACCTGTATGAATGAGCTTAATGGTCTTTATAATCCTTCTCTGCCTCTGGCCTCATGAAGACCATCCCTTTCAGTATGTAGCCATTTTTTTTTTTACATTAAATTCCAACTGTATTCTATTTACCAACACGTCAAGGTGTAAAAGGACTTGCTCCAAGACGGATTGTCTCAGGGTGTGACCCTAAAAGTAATCTATTCTTACTCTACGGGCCAAGCATGACTTCCAGGAGAAATATAATAGGAAGAACCAGTTAAAGCGGTGAACTATGAGGCGCTGTACCACTTATCTTTTCTGCAGACATTTCATACCCAACCACCATTTCCTGCTGACATTTAGGTAGGTAGGTAGTTATGTCAGTTTCCAGTCCAACATCACACATTTGGGTAACACGTACCCTGTATTTTTTATGCTGACATCAAGAACAAAGACCATACTAAAATTGAGATGTGCCACAACTATAGTGCCCACAAAAAGAAACATAGCCAAAGACAAGAAACCACACTTTGTAGACAATCCAGCAGATGACAGAACTAGGACCCCCCCCCCCCAAAAAAAGGAATAAGAAACAATGGTTAGGGATATCAAATCAATGAACCAGATGGGAGCAGTACGTTCCAGAACCTGAAAAAATATACAGCAAGACAAGCACTGGTGGTAGTATAAAAGCAGCTCTGGGAAAAATGGCCTGTATTTGGGGGTGGGGGTCATGGAAGGGAAATGGGACATAGGCTGTTATGAAGCTGTTTGGTAAAGACAGGTAATTTGTTATGAAGATATTTTAGTAAAGAGTTTAGGAAAGATGTGGGGTGATAATCAGCTGATAAGTAGGAAAGAAGCTAGAAAAATCCTTACTTCATGAAAATAGATAGGAAAGGTTCTAATTTTACTTGTTAGCATAGTGTCTGAAGGAAGACTTAGATCATAGATCTTGGTGAAAAGAAAAACACTAATGTAGGTAAAGCAAACAGTAGAGAACTCCTCTAGCACCATATAGAGACCAAGTCAACTGGGTAGAGAAGGACCACATGGATCTACTGTTACTAGTTTTCCCCACCTAACAGGCAAGTATGAGAATAACACTTTGTACGAGTAGGGAGGGGTCAGTTCAGTGGAAGGGAAATGGGACATAGGCTGTTGATGAAAGACAATATGCTTACAGGAAGTTGATTACATTAAAATGTTTGGTAAAGGCAGAAGGGTCAAGAGACAGATTGTCTCAAACAGAATGTGAATCATTGACAAAATTTAAGAGAAGCCTCATCAGCAAATGTTATGCAGCACAGTCAGGCAGGAAACAGAAGTTACTTACTCAAAAGGAAACAAGTTCAACTGTCCTTAAATGAAGTCTTAATGATCTCTGTGGCCCCATTTCAGGAAACAACTCCAAAGTCAGTTCAGGACAGAGAAGCAGATAGCTGTAACTTATCAAACAGAAGGTCATGTCTCATGCCAACAAAAGATTCAGTAAGATCCAACTTGCTTGCAGATGGCTTGTTTTTTATCTAAAGCTATTTAAAAGGCAGAAGACCTGCCCCAGGATATCATGTCATGAACAGAACCTGCACAGGTTAGATGACAGAAAAGGGTGAGAGAATTTCAAACAAGTGATTTGCTAAGAGGATAACTTATTAAAGAGTTTTGGAAAGGGGTGGGATGATATTCAGCTGATTCAGTATAGAAAAAGCTGGAAAAGAAAGTCTTACTTCATAAACACAAGTAGGATAATGTCTGCTTTCACTTGTTAGCGTAGTACCTGAAGGAAGACTTAGATAACGGATCTTGGTGAAAAAAACAAAACATTAATCTAGGTACACTGCTTCAGCAAACAGGAAAGAACTCCTCCAGCGCCATATAGAGACCAAGTCAACCAGGTAGAGAAGGACCATCTGGATCTGCATAGTTACCAGTCTTCCCCACTTAGCCAAGCTGTGACGTATCTAGAATAACACCTGCTACTGCTTAAACCCCTTACCCCAACTATAACTGCCTTCTAAGTACTAATAAATAGCAAACTACTGTGCATAATCAACTTCAAACCTTTGAAATAGATTTATGTATAGATTAAGCATATAGATGGACTTCTTAAAGGCATATTTACAGCAAATCAACTTGTGATAGACCTTGTTTCAAAAACAAATTAAAAATCATATCTGTTAGAGTTTTTTTACAAAGTGCTTTCCATTTCAACCAAGGTTGTTTACAAGTTATTGCTAAAAACAACACTGAAGTCACTACCCACTACTATCACAGTTTTTTTTTCCTACTACCAAGGTTTTTCTCAGCAATTTGGCAAGGTATTGATCTTGCATTTGTTATAAATTAGTCTTCACTCATTCATTCATTATCATCTTATCCAGTTCAGGGTTGCCAGGTGCCAGAGTCTATCCCAATAAGCATAAGAACCATAAGGGAAGATGTCAGTCCTGGATGGGATGCCAGTTCATTTTACATCACAAAGCCATGTTATTAACACACCTATAGGTAATCAGAATCCCAGCTGTATATCCGTTACGTGTCTTGAAACCACAGACTCCAGCACAAGCCCACCTATACAAGGGAAACAAATGCACATACCATAAAGGAGGCACACCTTAAGCAAGAGCTTAACCTGAGACAAAAGCAAAGTGTGGGAGCAATGCTAACTACTATGTCACCCCAGAAATAGCCAGCCATGCAAAATTCAGAGTCGATTTATATGCAAGTAGCAGGATGGGTGAGGGTTGCAGCTTCCCACATTAGTGTCTCCAGAGGGCAGTAAAACATCCTTTTTTTTTTACACAGATACACACAAATATACACATAAATGCAGAGAAAATCTTAGGAATTGGTTTTAGTTCTTGTAAACAAGAAAGGAAAATGTTAGTGCTTGTGTGGGGCTTGAACCCAAGACCTCCAATTCTGTCCTGGAATTACTGTCTCTGGACTAGCAAGAAACTACAGGCAGTCAGGCGTTGAGTTTTACTTTAAAAGCCTTTTTCCTTTAGGGCATGGTTCTGTGTATTTTGTGTGTGTCCTGATTTAGGAAATCTAAAAACAAATGCTTCAAACCTGCTATCAATTTACACTTTTGCCATATAAAAGTAACTCCATCCCCTCTTTATTTCCAATAGGATGTGCGCCCCTTACTGAACTTCGACCCTTCTCAAAAGTGGTTACTGCAACTGTTGTTGATGGGCAATAATGTCATAAGAAGGGCATGGAGGAGAAGGGGGTCTGAGTGGAGATGAAGTATGGAAATTACTGTTGTGTTTATATGATATGGAGTTGGCAGCAGTATTGTTGGATAGCTGTTTCCCACAGATAATATTTTAGATATCCTTGAACTCCACACATCAGATGGCAGTTTAGACATTGACGAGGAGCATTTATACATTATGGAATTTGACTAGCAATCCTGCAGATCCATTTTATTACTTACACTGAGGTTTCACTACTTAGCCTACTGTGTAGATTATCTATGTTTTTATTCTATGTTGTCATTATGTCAGATGTTTATGCTTTCTTTATCCAGCTCTATATTTACTCTGTGCTGCCCAAAGAGGTCCATCAGATCTGAAAATCAGCAACTTTTGCAGGTTTAGAAACCAATGCTCCCTCCTGGCTAGTTCCACTGTTCCTCCTCCATTGGAATGCTCCAAACTTTATCTATTAGAACATCCCAGAATCCTGCCTTCTTCAAAACTTCATTATGTGAATACTTGTCTTCCATCTGGAATTGTACCTGTACTCAGCCTCCTTGGAATAATTGTACCTGTACTCAGCCTCCTTGGAATAACTGTACCTGTACTCAGCCTCCTTAGAATAATTATTACAAGTCATGTCTTCCTAGCTACTTTCATAGTATATTCATCGAAATTCCTCACTGCTCTAATTTCTTGAGAAATCATGTGTGTTACATGTATGTTACTTGTATGCTAATTTTTTCTGCTACGTGTGATTTTTACCTTATGCTTTACATCTTAAACGTCCCGGTGTTTGTATTTACCTTTGCTTGTACTGTGGAGCTTTTCTCCCCAAGCTTCCACTGAAAGTGGGCTCTGAACCGCCCAGTAGACCTTCCCAGTAAACAAAGTGCAAATAAATAAAATTAAATAAATAAATAAAATACAAACAATATGCATTTTTTTTTCTTTTAGCTTGGAAACTCCCCAACATTGTGATATGGTCAAATTACCAGGGCAGACACAGAAGCACACACATATGCAGAGAAAGCCTTCTGTTTAGGAATTGGTTTTAAATATTCAACATTTTTTCAGTGATTTTTTTTTTTTACTGCAGAACGCTGTTTGCGTGCAGAAGCTTTTGTTCATTTGTGATTGCACTTGTGAAGCAAGTAAATGTTATGGTACAGATTATGAAATGTGTTTGTCAAGTTGAGGAAGACCCAACAGCATTAGCAGAGTTGAACTTCCTACTAAAAGTTTAAAAAATATAGGATGGCCATTTGGATTTTGCCATGAAGATAGAAATACTAGGATGGTAGAGTCTCTCTCTCCAAGGACGTAATCTAATATCTCCACTGCCAGTACCAAATCAGACCATACATTCTGTGAGTCCACATATTCCTAGGCTAGATAAGAGCCCTATGGTCCATTCAAAGAGTCAGATAGTAAGAACCAGGCAGACTTGCTGGTTCTGGAGGGTTGCCTACTTCTCCCCTTGGGAACAGCCCCTCCCACCTTGGCCACTACCTCCGAGCTCTACCACAGGCTTCTCCTGGGGGGAAAGTGTATATCTGCATGCAGAGCTCCCCTAGCTACCCGGTGTGAATGAGCCATTGCAGTGCAGGGTCAAACTCTGCTATGTAATACTTAGTACTCCCACTAGGTGTCACCCTTGGAGCAAGCCTGACCTGCATGGCTCTCTCCAGAACATAGTTTTCAATTATCCAGATTTTCGCAGAATGTCCAGATTTTTGACTTATATTTGGTCTGTTTCCCATAAAAGTATAGTTTTCTGGCAAATCATTGAGGATTGATGGCAGAAAATAATAGCGGACATTTGATTTTCGGATTTCATATCTTTCAGAAAATTCACGCAAATGCAAAACCTGTTATTCTATCAACTTTCTAGGTTTGCAAGAGTAATATTTAAAAAGTGGCCCTAAATTTGGGCCTTTGTCCCCCCCATTATTTGTGACTTTGTGCAGATTTCTTACTCTAAGAGGTTGAGAGGTATGCTCCAGAATGGGCAAACTTGTAGCAGCCCTCGACTGTCATTCACTTTAGCCATCTTCTGTGGGACAAAAGTAATTTTATTAGGCAGCACAGAGATACCAAGATATACTAATTTTACAACAAGGCCTTACTGTAGGAAGCAGCATCCTGAAAAAACAGCTGGTCAGGAAAAGGTTAAAAGTCACTACACATAAGGACTGCTTTGGGAGAAATATTTATTTATTGACATTTGTTGACCGGGAAGTCCACTGGGCCAAGCGACCCATTGTCAGTGGAGACCTGGGGAGAAAAGCTCCATACAGTCACAGAATTTTTTACATAACATCAGCTTAACTTTGAAAGTCAAGAAAGTTTTTATATAATACAAAATGAAGTAAATATACAAGACAAATACTTATTATAGAGGTATACAATACAAGAAAATGAACCCAGTATGTTAGATTTTCAGTAATTCTGTTTGTATAGTCTTATAGGCAAGAATACTGATTAATCAATTATGTTTATTCAGCCACAGAAATAAAGAAAGCAAGAGATACTGGATACGAAGACAGACAGTGTAAATTGCAACTATATTAAGTTAGTAAAAGTATTTGTAGTGTATCGTGGCCAAAACATTTAAGGTGGTTTAACTGTATGACTAACAAGAACAGACAAGGTTATTGAGATAGTGTTCCTTTTAGTACAAATGTAAATGTTTTTAAAGAGTCTGAGTCATAGAGAGAGGGAGAGCATTCCAAAGTTTGGCAATGGCATGGGAATAGAGACATTGTCCAGCTCTTTTGTTGGGTTTAGTTATGATTAAGAGTTATTTGTTAGAGGACCTAAGATGCCAAGTAGGGGTGTGTGTTTGTATTATAGTTTGAAGGGAAAAATTTTTAGTTTTTATGGTCTATATTACAAAATGATGTTCTCTATTTGTTAACCGACAGTGCAAATATCATGCTTTCATAATAAATTAATTTGCATTCATATACTTTTAAATTTACTTTAAAACTGTTTAGTCTTTATAACTGTATATTCGCATTTATATTACATAAATCGAACATTTAAAAGTTCGAAAGTCATATGGTTGCCACCATATGATCGAACTTTTAAAAGTTCTAAAATGTAATAAAAAAATAAACCAAAGGAAAAATCTACTGGAACTGTTTAAGTAGGAGGACAAGCCCCCCCTGCACCCCCAATGTGGGGGCTGTACCCCCCCGCTCTTTAAATATACCAACTCCGAGATCACACTACAGTGCAGAAAAGGGGAATCTTCCCATTCTGCACTGTATGGAGAGCTCCACTGAAACGTTCAAACTTTTAAAAGTTCGATCATATGGTGCCGACCATATGACATTCGAACTTTTAAGAGTTCAACAACGTGATATAGGCCTGTATATTCTATCTTCTCTTGGTCTCTGTTGTATAAGGTTTTAACCAAGGCTTTCTTTGCTGCATTCCTGTTAGAATAACATGACACTGAAATTAAATGGAAGACATTGCCACTAAACGTGAAATAACTGAAAAGTTACACAAATGGCCGTGCATTCCTGGGGTATGATAAAGGAAGCATTTTACTGACTTACCTTCAAGTTGGTATAGTGTTTAAGGTGTTTACCTTTCAGACACAAGGTACAGGGTTTGATTTTCACGTGGTGTAATTGGCTAGGCTTAAAATGGTCCAGAAAGGCAATTAGCCTAGTACTAATCTATGAACCTGTGAAGAAGAAATGAATAACGGATCACAGCTCCTGAAAGTTTGAAAAGATTGGGGCTTGGTATAATGGTTAAGGTGTTTGATTCGGACACAATTTAGTGCTTGATTGTCACCTTTGGGAAGGAAGTTGGTTAGGCTTACAATGGCCTATTAAGAAAGCTAGCCTAGTAATTAACTATGAATTTAGGGTTGAGAAATTGACAAGTCTTGGGAGGTTAGCATAATAGTTAAGGTGTTTACCTTACAGACAAAAGTGCAGGGTTTGATTCTCACATGGGGTAATTAGCTAGGCTTAAAATGGCTCACAAGGGCAGTAAGTCTATCTATGAACCAATGACTGAATGTAATGAGTGACTTTGGATCCAAATACCATACTGCTCACAGATGGTTATAACATCATATATACACACGTCAGTGGCATATTCTCTGAAGGCATCCCCACATCCGGAATGTATCTGATGGCAGCTCTCCAAGGCATCCCCACATCCGGAATGTATCTGATGGCAGCTCTCCAAGGCATCCCCACATCCGGAATGTATCTGATGGCAGCTCTCCAAGGCATCCCCACATCCGGAATGTATCTGATGGCAGCTCTCCAAGGCATCCCCACATCCGGAATGTATCAGATGGCAGCTCTCCAAGGCATCCCCACATCCGGAATGTATCTGATGGCAGCTCTCCAAGGCATCCCCACATCCGGAATGTATCGGATGGCAGCTCTCCAAGGCATCCCCACATCCGGAATGTATCGGATGGCAGCTCTCCAAGGCATCCCCACATCCGGAATGTATCTGATGGCAGCTCTCCAAGGCATCCCCACATCCAGAATGTATCTGATGGCAGCTCTCCAAGGCATCCCCACATCCGGAATGTATCGGATGGCAGCTCTCCAAGGCATCCCCACATCCGGAATGTATCGGATGGCAGCTCTCCAAGGCATCCCCACATCCGGAATGTATCGGATGGCAGCTCTCCAAGGCATCCCCACATCCGGAATGTATCGGATGGCAGCTCTCCAAGGCATCCCCACATCCGGAATGTATCGGATGGCAGCTCTCCAAGGCATCCCCACATCCGGAATGTATCTGATGGCAGCTCCCAAGGCATCCCCACATCCGGAATGTATCTGATGGCAGCTCTCCAAGGCATCCCCACATCCGGAATGTATCGGATGGCAGCTCTCCAAGGCATCCCCACATCCGGAATGTATCGGATGGCAGCTCTCCCTTCTTACCCTTCCCTGTCTGGCACCCTTTGTGAATGACAGTAGCACTCCGCCTTCATCTGGTGTATAGTTCTTGTGGTAGGACTTCTGCCCTTAAAGGTGTTATTGGGATCCACAGTGACTTATAATCCCATTTAATGTTTGTTCTGCTAACCATCCACTCCAACTACCCAATAAGGGACTGCTAGATGATGTTGGGGGATCACCAGTGAATTCCTGTCTGCTTTTGTGGCCATGTTACTGAATCTCATTTAGGGGAAGTTATACTAAGGTGCATTGTTTTTGGGGCTTACTTTCCGATTCTAAATCTCGACTGCATGGCAGGGTTTTGCAGATAATACCTCTGATGCTGACATCATTTTCTGTTAGCACTACTATTGTTTTCTGTGCTCTGTCTTTTGTTGCTCTGCACTTGTTTTAAGATTATTTTTTTTTCTGTAGAAGACCACTGCACAAAGTTTGTCTTGTTGCTGTTGTGGTTAAACTACAGAAGAGAAAGGAAACCGCAACAAAACCACGGCACTAAACGTGGTTCAGAAAGCTTTATCTACAGACCACAGTTCCTCTGAATGCAACACTACTGGCTGCTAAAAATTGCTCTCTCACCTCATGCTGTGACAACTGAGGACAGCAAGAAAATTACTTTGTAAACAAAGAAAAAAATGAATTACAGCATGGATCATGCTGACCTGACCCAATAGAAAGCTCCCACAAAGAGCAGGTAATCAGCATTACCAAAGATAAGGCCTGAATAAAGCATTATGATGACCACACCAGGATAGCTAGTTAAAAGGTGTATTATACTAAGACCACATAAAGCCCTACCTTTTAATCCTAATAGTAATTGGAACAGGCTGAATTCAGCATCTGAAGCCAGCACTCTGCACCCTTACCATTATAAGGCATTCCAGATTAGCATGAGCTTTGCTCGCTACAATAATTCTATTGCTACTTGTGATTACTTAAGAACCATCATTGTTAAAAAACACATGTCAGTACCACAAAAAATCAGAAGGTGAACATATTTTTCATGAAAAACTTTTAAATCAGTTCTTCATTACAGTACCCATTTCTTGTTGCGGATGTGTCATGAGGTATCACTTATCAATTACTCTGCTTGCGTTCACAGTGCAGCTGAGGAGATAGCATAATTATGTACCATGTCAAGTATTGCACACTCTTGGCATCTTAATCAGTTTTAAATTGCCTCTAAATATAAAGACACCAGCCTTGTTTTCTCTGCCTTCAGGGGTTAATGAAAAATAAACAAATTACCTTCACATCACTAGGGTAGGACTCTGATCACCAGTTGTCTCATATAGTTTAAGTCAAACTTCCTTCAGAATCTAGGCCCTTCAGCTTGTGGGCAGTTGGACTGGTCAGATATTCTTCAAATTCGCCCATATCGAAAGTCATGAAAACCAATCAACAGCTTTACCATCGAAGCCTGGTACTAAATGATTGGCCAGGATTATAGTACAATACTTTATCTGCAGAGGAATATACGAAATGCACACCAATAGGATCTTTTCTCAAGTTGTAACTGACAGGCAGTTACGTTTCCTCCTCTCTGTTTTAATTGCCGGATTTAATCACAAAGTTATTGTACTGGGACAAATGATGCCACATTACTGTACTGGGACAAGTGATGCCACGTTATTGTACTGGCACAAGTGATGCCACGTTATTGTACTGGGACAAAATGATGCCAAGTTATTGTACTGGGACAAAATGATGCCATCTGATTGTGAAAGGCTGCAGCTTATCCTGCTTTTAAGGTTTTCTGCAAGCATTGCAGAATGAAACAAAGGATACAAGCATATGCATGCACACACACGTACACACACACACACACACACACACACACACACACACACACACACACACACACACACACACACACACACACACACACACACACACACACACACAAATTCATGTGCAGCAGTCGCATTCCTTGTCATGTGATGCAAAAATGTACAAGTTCTGAAGGAATGGAGTGAAGTATGAAGCATTTAACAGACCGATTCTGGCTCAGACTCAGTTTTGTCAGTAGTAGGTAGGTCTTATTCTCTGAGCTTGTCTGCTGCTCTGTCGCTCTCTCTCTCTCCTAAGAAGTAGTTGATTTAAACATTAGTTTGCCTTCTTGTCAGAAAAGAAGAAGCAAACTTCAAAGTCTTTTCATGGCAATCAAAGGGAAAGCTCACTAAACTTAAATACTCGTACCATCCGTATGAAGTCTAATTAGACATCTATTTTAAGTGCTGACTCTAGAGAACCTTACACAAACGTTATTCTTAAAGGGAAATTGAGCGGCAGAAAGGAACATTGGAAAAGAATAGAAGCATAAAGCTATTTTAGGGGTGAAACCAATAAAAGGAAAAAACAGCATCATAGCAACCACTACCCTGCTATATGAAAGTTAAGTTCATTGCATTTAATTTCCTGAAATCGCTGAATTCAGTCAGCAAAATCTTAAAATTAGTACTGCCACTGCTAGAAGAAGGAAACTCAATCTATTTTGTAGAAACCAAAAAATAATTTAAAAATGTTTAAAAAATAAGCGGTTTTCTTTTCTAGGCTTTTATTCTTTTTTGTTTAACTTTTACCTATTTGAAAGTTGATTTAAATGCTCCTTGTGGGCTCTTTTTAACCTCTAGCTAATTGTGAGATCACAGATTTAAAACACAAAAATAACAGCATTTAAGTAGAATCACAAAACAATAAGCAGTGTTACTCAGAAAAGTACGGTAACAAACTGGGACCAAATATCACATTAAATGAAAAAAAAAACTGGAATGTATTTGAGTACCATTTAAAACATGTCCGTGATTACAGGGCCAGAGGTTGGGGTTGCCATTAGATTTATGTAAGGCATTCAGTTAGGGTTAGGTTTACGGGTCGGGGGATTATGGTTTCCTGTGTGTGATAGCATTATGTGGTTGTGTGCCTCATGAGAGAGCATGTTTAGAATTGTGTGCATCATTGTGTTCTATGAATTTTGTTGAAAATGTTTTTTCAAAGAAATAGATTTCAGTTTAGGTGCTTTTGGACTACAGACATCTGATAAGATCTGTGATGATGTGGTGTTTAGTGATCAGACATGGACCCTATGCCAGTAAATGCAGCACAAAAGTGCCACCAGAAGAGTCCACAATGTCTGGAGCTAAATTCTTACAGCCTAATGGCACTTACTCAATGTTTTTTGCCTAGATAATTTTACTGGAAACAAACATTTATTGTAATATTTCACTTAGCAAAACCACAAGCATTTTTTCACAGCTGGCACTAAACTCCATACATTATTGTTGAAACGTGTTTTTGCAGTTCAAAGCTGTACACTTGTTTTGTTTGCTTGCTTCTTTTCAGCAGGCCCTATTATATTAAATTCCTTTACCTCTTAAAATGCTTTCACCAAATGACCCCACCCCCCATTTCCAGTGTGTTTCTACATTAAGCTTTTTATACCCCTTTTTATTTATCTGCTCAACATGTCCATGTTGTTCTTTTCTGCATCCTACTCAGATATGTACACATCCTTGCTGTTGCATGCTGTTTAGATTGGCATTTCATACTGTAAGAGCAACTTCACCATAGTTTTATTACAGGTCGCTGTGGACACTGACATTTTGCCGCTGATACACATTACCTACACATTTCAGTATCTCATTAAGCCCTTCTGACCTCCCAAAATGTATTAGGAATTCATCTTATACAATCAGATGACTTCATTGCCTCAGATCCCTTCAGTTACCTAGTGTGTGCTCTGACTTTTCTTTCACTTGATGCAATGTTACAGTTAGAATGTTGCTGCCAGTTTCTGTCCCAGTATTGTAAAATCTTCAACTCTCTATTTACATATTCTGCTCTCTCAAAAATGTTTCCCCTGTTAATAGTAATTACTCTGTAATCAAATGAGGGCACTTGCTAGCATGGATCTGATGTGACGTTGCCACAGCACTGACCTACGGGCCCCCCCTGCTTTTCAGATCTCTACATATCTTGCAATGTTCCCACCTAATCTCTTTATTTTAGTTTATAGCTGTGTACTTTGCTAATGATCACTGGAGCCTTTTTTTAAGCCAAGACATGCACCCCAATTAACAACTAACCAATCCAACTACCCTTGGTAGTAAACAGGGGCTTGGGAGATGAAACAATTACAAGCAGGGGCCTTGTTCATTAGAGACACAGGTGCCAAACCAGGGATGAATCTCCTGCTCACCATCCAATTGTCCAAGGTTAGGGAGGAACTCTGCTTCACATTAATGCGGAGTCTATGGGGTACATACCAGTCTCTCCAGTACATCCTATTTATATCACAGACAAGGTCTAAGCTTTTAGAACAGGTAATTCTGGTAATATTTGTTTTGCAGATATGCTGGAGGTCCATCAGAGTGTTGGCCAATGATGCCCTGTATGCCAGGTGTAGATCTTCCCTCAAGGAGACAGAATACAGAGATGGGGTTTTGAGGTGGTCTGTATAGGGCATGTTTATTTACACCTTGTATTCTTTTATTGAGGAGCCTCTGTGGACTTGTCAGTTGCTGGATGTGCCCGGTTAGGTACAGACCAAATGGGGAATTTTACTTAAAGATAGATCTGATGAGTGCTGAATACAATGAAAGAATGACAGTACAGTTGTGTACTCTTACCATAAATGTAGATGTTCGAGTGTGTTCACTGTTGCAGTCATGATTGTAGGGTTCTTCCTGCCAACAGCAGCCCTCGATCGGCCAGAATCCCAAAGTCTGGATTGGGCATCAGCTGAGGTCACTTTTATCCTGACATCAATGTGCCAGGAAGTATAAAGACCTCAGCCGACGCCATTACCCCAGTTTTTCTTGCCCCAGATGTCAGGTGCCAAAACCTCAGCAGCCAAAATACCTCATAACAGACAATACTCAAAGAAAAAACAAAAGAGGGGGTAGGAGGGAGGGTAACTCGGACTGCAACAGTGAACACACTCGAACATCTACAGTTATGGTAAGAGTACACAACTGTACTATGTCCCTCGTGGTTCACTGTTGCAGTCATGACTGTAGGGTGGAGTCCCAAAGCTAAGAAAGGGTGGCTGGAGGAGAAACAGAAGGAGCAGCCACAAAACCTTGCAAAACCGCAGAAGCAAAACTGGCCCTAGATTTAGAATAGAGAGGGAGGTTGTAATGCTTAGAAAAAGTATGCACAGAACTCCAAGTAGCTGCCTCTAAAATATCCTTGGTAGGAACCCCACAAAGAAAGGCTGCTGAAGTAGCAGTAGCCCGGGTAGAATGAGTCCTAATATTAACAGGAACTGGATTGCCATGAAAAGAGTAACAGAACTTGATGCAGTGGGCAATCCACTTGGAAATAGTTTGCTTAGTGATTGCTTTCCCCTGAACAGTAGGAGCATAAGCGACAAACAATTGGTCAGATTTCCTGAATATCTTGGTCCTGTCCAGGTACAAACGAAGCTGCCTGTGCACGTCCAAAGAGTGCAAAAGACTTTCTTCCTCACTTTGAGGATTAGGATAAGAGGTAGGCAAATGAATAGACTGATTCAAGGCCACTGCCAAAACCACCTTGGGCATAAAGGTGGGATTAGTCCTTAGGGAAACCCTGTCCTGATGAAAAATAATGAAGGGTTCCACAGCCATGAGTGCTTGCAATTCCAAAATTCTTCTAGCAGAGGTAATAGCTAAAAGAAAAGCAGTTTTCCAAGACAAAAATTTTCAATCCGTGGAAGCTGCGGGTTCAAAAGGAGACAAGGTAAATTTTTCCAAAGCATAGTTAAGATCCCAAGTGGGAACAGGTGCTCTTATAGGGGGCCAAACATTCTTAGCCCCTCTAAGAAATTGTTTAAGTAATGGATGAGATAAAAATCGGAGGATCCGTATTGTAATGTGCAGAAATAGCAGAAGCATGAAGCTTAATAGATGAAAAAGATAGGCCCATATGTAACAACTCTTCCAGATACTTTAAAATCAGAGGAATGTTCGGAACAGTAGAATCACCACCTTGGACTTGATTCCAGGAGCAAAATCTTTTCCATTTACCTGCATAAGATTTCTTAGTGCTGGGCTGTCTAGCTTCAAGGATTACATCCATTACCTGTTTGGAAAGAGTAGAGGTGTTTACAGACCCTGGATCCACCAGGCAGCTAGATGCAGAGTTTTGACATGACTGTGCAGGATCCAGCCATCCTATTGAGACAGTAGATGAGGGATTTGAGGCAGAATCCAAGGAGGCTCCTGAACTAGGTTCATCAGAGTGGAATACCAGAAATGACGAGGCCAACTGGGAGCCAGTAAAATCATTTGCGGTCTGTCCTGTTGTATCTTCAGAAGTACCCGAGGTAGAAGAGGCAAAGGAGGAAAAGCATATACTGAGAGGTGTTTCCAACTGAATAAAAGAGCATCCACTTGCCATGCTAGTTTGTGGTAGGTCCTTGTGCAGAATGTCGGAAGTTGATGATTCTGAGGGGATGCAAAAATATGTATGTCCAGACATCCCCATGCCTGTACTATCATCCTGAATATCTGAACATCCATTCGTGTGGATCCGAAAATGTCCTGCTCAATGTGTCTGCCAGAGTGTTGTCTTTTCCTGGCAGGAATTGTGCCTGTAAGTGGACTCTGCAGGTCAGTGCAGTGTACCACAGAGCCATAGCTAACCTGCACAGGGGGTAAGAGTGAGAGCCCCCCTGCTTGTTTATGTACCACATCACTGTAGTGCTGTCTGTCTTTATCAACAATTGCCCTGGTAGAAGAAAGTCCCTGAAGGCCATCAAAGCATTCTGTACAGCGAGCATCTCCTTCAAATTTATGTGCAGGTGAATTTGCTCCTTTGTCCAAACACCCTGAAGACATCTCCCGTGCATGTGGGCTCCCCAGGCATAATCTGAAGCATCCGTTGTCAGAACTTGGTTGGTTGGTGGAGGACAAAAAGGCCTCCCCTTGTTCTGGAGACAGCTTCAGCCCACCAAAGAAACTCTTGCTGTAGACAAGGCAAAATCGTGATCACTGTTTCCAAACTGTGGTAATGCTGAGACCACACACTCTTGAGGTACCACTGTAGTTTCCTCATACGCAGTCTTGCATATGGTATTAGGAGAATGCAGGAAGCCATGTAACCTAAAGCCTGCAGAACCTTTCTTGCAGTCAGCTGTTTCATTGAAGCCAGGTGTTGGAAAGAAGAAGCCAGTTGCGTTTTTTGTCTGGTGTCAAGGAAGCCATCTGGGTTGTAGTTCTCAGATGAGCACCCAGGAAAGTAATCTGTTGTGTGGGCACCAGATTTGACTTCTTTAGATTCACTGTGAATCCGAGGTACTGAAGAAGATGCTGCACAAAAGCTAGATGCTGAAGTAGAGTGTCTTTGTCGCCCACTTGAATAAGACAGTCATCCAGATAAGGGTATATTTGAATCCCCTTCTGTCTGCAAAATGCCATTACTGGTGCCAGGCACTTTGTAAAGACCCTGGGCGCAAAGGGCAGCACAGAGAACTGGTAATGCTTCAAGCCTGCTTTGAATCTCAGATACCTTCTGCACTCTCGCCTTATAGGAATATGCAGGTAAGCTTCCTTTAACTCCAGAGTCACCATCCAAGCGTTCTTGCCCAACATAGGCAGCAGCTGCTGCAGAGTGAGCATCTTGAATTTTGTTATATCTAGGAAGGTGTTTAGTATGGAAAGGTCCAGGATTAGTCTCCACGAGTTTTCCTTCCTGGGAAGCAGGAAAAGTCTTGAATAAAACCCTTGCCCTGTTTCTAAATTTGGTACCAATTCTATGGCCCTCATAGCTAAGAGGGACTGAACCTGCAGTTGTGCCTCTGCCCATTGATGATTTGGCAGATCTGGTCAACCGTTCGGTTTTGGCAAGGTGTGGAAATTAAATCTGTAACCTCTTGAGACTATGTCCAGAACCCATTTGTCCCAGGTTATGAGACCACAATTTTGATAAAAAAGAGAGATCTTTCTTCCCAAAGATGCTTCCAGGAGAGCAGCCCCTCAAACCAGAAAGGGAGAATCATAAAGACTGTTTCCGGTAGGGTTGAGACTTATCTTCACCTCCTTTGGGAGAGGGGGCAGTCCACTGCCTATTCCTAAAAAGGGTTTGTGCCTGTCCCCTACCTCTGGAACGGCTGAATCTGCTTCTCTGAGGCCTGTCTGAGCTCGGAAAGGACCAAGGTTTAGCTGGCCAGTGCCTGTTAAATCTAGGAGGGTGCACCTGTAGAAAATCCTTAACCGTCTGCATAGATTTGGCTTTGTCCTCCATTTTCTTTAATACCTCTTCAGCTTTGGCCCCAAACAAAACATCGTGCTGCAAAGGGGCATCCAAATGTTTGGTTTTAATATGATCCGGCAAACATTGTTCCTTTAACCAAGCATGTATTCTAATAACTGTGCCAGTTGTTGCAGCCCTACAAGAAGCTTCCAAAGAATCAAAACCACAATGCAGGGTATGTTTACCCACTTGTTCAATAGCATGTAATAAATCCTGTAACTCCTTATCATCCGCACTAATAGAAACAGCTGACATCTTTTGTTTAAATACAAACAAAAGGTATTGCTGATACTTTAGCATATGAAATTGACAGTTCAAAGTTCTAATGTAGCAGAAGTATAAACTTTTTTACCCCATCTTTCCAAAGCCCTGGACTCTCGGTTAGAGGGAATAGGATGTTTAGCAGAGGCCGCTTTAACACCCTTAGGGCCCTGAGAAATTGTTTCCGGATCAGGTGAAAGATTCTTAAAAAAAAAAACTTGTGAGAATCTGGAACTCTATAATACCTATCTGGTTTGACTGGAGTAGGGGGAAAAAAATCAGGAGAGAGTGAAGCTTCTGAAAAAATATCATCTACAATGTCCAATACAGGAGGAATAGCAAGAGGCTTATGCTGAGGGAGAAGAAGAAAATCCTTAAGCCTTTTCTTGGTTTCAGAGAATTCCTGCCCTTCCCAGTGAAAATGCTCCCTCATATCATGCAAAGTTTCACCAAAAGAATAATCCTCAGGAGGAGAGGCTGAAGGAAAGGAATCCTCAGCATCAGAATCCTCATAAGGAGGAAAGGAACAATCCTGCTCAAGGGAAGAAGCAGAAGAAGCAGAAATTTGGTCTGAAGAATCATAATCGGACTGTAATCTAGGCTTTTTGTCAGGAGGGGGATGAGAACCCCTGATCATAGATAACAAATCTTCAGCCATCCTAAGCATCTGCCTTTGAGGCCTAGGACCCTGATCACAAGGCGTCTCTGCTTGCCATTTCTTTTTAGCTGGAGCCGTAGTCATTGTCTTAAAATGCAAAACTGAATCCATATTTACATGAAGCTGTGAAGGCCTGAAAACTTCCTCAGAAGCCGGTACCTGCCTACCGGCTCCGGACCCAACTGAGGGAATAGTATCCAAAGGTCCATTCCCTGGCAATTCTGAAGGCCCCATCAACTCCACACCGGAGTTAGTACAGGCAATTGGTTCAAAAGAGACGGACGACAGGGGCTGCAAAGGCGCCTCACTGATGACCGACGAACCAGCTACTGGCAATAACTGAGTAATATCCCCTGCTTTGGACCTAGGAGGCCTGTCTTTATCTTTGTGCCTCTTACACACACCAGAAGCCGGAAAAGAATCCGAAGACATATTATAATTAAACCTTTTACCAAAATAGTAGAAGGCAAAGTTGTACCTACGCCTAACAGTACGCTGATTAAATCTAGCACAAAACCCACAATTAGCAACGTCGTGGTCAGGCCCCAGGCAGGGAATACAATAAGAGTGAAAATCCCTATGAGGTATTTGTTTCCCACAAGAAATACAATTATTAACTTTTTCTGACATCTGACTGGAGCAAGAAAAAGACCTCCACAATGGGGTACTTATCTTATAAAACGAAAAATCCTGGAAGTAAATCCAAAAACAGACAGGAGTAGGCTGACCGGCATCAGCGAACTGCTCAGGGCACTGCGCGGCAAGAAAGACTGGGGAAATGGCGGCGTTTGAGGTCTTTATACTTCCTGGCACATTGACGTCAGGATAAAAGCGACCTCAGCTGACGCCCAATCCAGACTTTGGGATTCTGGCCGATTGAGGGCTGCTGCTAAAAGGGTTTATACCCAACTTCACTGGGTGACCATAAGGGTTTATACCCAATGGCAGTGTGAACCATTTGGCCCTCATCCAGTCTTCTAATTTTGTAAGTGATGGAGATAAAGGCTCTTCTAAAGACTAAATAATAATACATATATCCTGACAGTACTGGTAGATGTCATCAAATTAAATAGTTTCGTAGCTTGTTGTGGCAGCATTTGGCCTTCATGAAATCATGCTGTCCTGCAGATTACATGGTCCTACATGACTTACTGCCATCTCCTCTATAGTAAGACAGGCATTTCAGTCTATTTCACCTCCTTATAGCCTCCCCAGTGCTTAAGGAAAAAAAAAGTGAGCTCTCCATCTCTTTCCCATGGATAGACTAAACGCCATCCTTCCAAAACAAAACAGCAGCGGTAGCTATGGGGCTGGTGAGCACCAGATTTAGTCCACTTATCTGGAGAAAAAAAAAAAGGATGTAGCTATAAAAAGGAAGGTAGCATCGGTATGAAAAAAGCAGTACCTCTCTACCGAAAACTCTAAAAGCAATGTCATGCCATATAAATTTGTTTCCTGTCAAACAAACAGCAAGTTACTGGTGTAGTCAGCAGTCCAGTAGGCTGTGTATCCTATATTTTATTTATTCATTTACATTTTGTTTCTGGGCAGACCCACAGTGATATTTCTACTGAAAATGGGAAATTTGGCCAGGGCACTGGGGAACTTCCCCTTACTCTTTTTGACACGTAACTTGGGATCTTTTATATCCAGTTGAGCTACCAACTCAGATGGGGCCTTAGTTTAATGCCTGATCCAAAGGACAACACACTCGGGAGAACAGAACTCTCCCTATATTGCATTGCAGTGTCATTACTGGAAAATTAATCAAAATACCTGATGAGGAAATAGAAACCACAGCTTTCTACAGTAAAGGCAAGTGTGTCACCTATTGAGCTATTGCAGATTACAGATTACTAGAATGTTGGGGGTTTTGTCCCCCTAATAAGAACTTCATTGGAAAAAAAAATAAAGGTAAGTGCTTAGAATATTGGCAAGCATCACCTACATGCACATTATAGAGTAATTTTTGCAAAAATGTATTAAAATAAGGTCCATTCTATTAAAATTAAATAAATATTAATGGTCAGATAGAACTTTCACTATAAAGAGCAAGGGAGTTGTATCCAGGTGTCTTGGCCAAATGTTCACATTTCACTGTAAATATCACCTTGAATTCTGATGGAAAAGGCATGGAGCTTATAGAGATGTACACCCCTACTTTCTAGAACACATCTCAAAAACAGGTGGCGGTGGTAGGACAGACATCAGTCACCAGGTTTGATTAAAAGTCACTCATTACATGCATCAAATATCTTAAAACATGGTCTTTACTTAGGTCTGGGCAATGTTCCTGGTTTTGCAACACCTGGATTTTTTTTTTTTTGAAATGTGCCATGTATAACCTCTCATTGTTTATCACAATTAAAATCATCATTTGTGGATTCTTGTTTTAACACAGCTAGTGTAGACAAATTGGGATGATTTAGGAACTCATGCAGGAACAGAACTACAATATTGCAATGAAAATTGTTTCTTACACTGTTTTGACCTTTACAGCTGGGGAACTTGCTGAAGAAAGTTTACTTTCTGGGGGTGACATGGAAACTGCCTTGACAGGACATGCACTGCTTTGTAAGAAGGTACCTCTACCTCTAGAGTGCAAGATATATAGTTCATTACCTTATTGTTTTGATGTACTAAACTTTACTGTTCAATAAAGTAGGAAAGTGATTTAGAGAGGGCAATGGAATAAAGCAAAGCATGGCAGAAGTCAGCCAGCATTTTGCTAAATGTAACACATTACATACATTTGTGAAAATCAGAATATCAGAGCATAATCATAGGAGTCTTTACTGGAAACAGACAGTTGTGTGTCCTGGACAAGTTCCTCATAAACAGTAACTCTGTACAAGCATATGTTGTTTCCTTTGTTTGACTGGATCTCAATGAACGCATCATTAAAATAGCCAGAATTCCACTGATGCAAGTTTGAACCTTCATATTGGATACTGTTGCCATGTTTTTTTTTTCTTCTCAGCTTAACTGTCATAAATACAGATTCACAATATACATCCCACTAGCAAAAAGGAATAACCACATTATACATTACCAGCACATTATGCAAATCACAGAGTAAAGCCAGATAAATTATATCCAAGAATACTTTAACAGAGACTGGATTAACATTTAGTGCTTTATTAAAAACATAAAGCATCAGCTTGATGGGAACCAGAAAGTGAAGAGGTTACAGAAGTAATAACTGACTGAAAACTGTTCATATAAATCCTAATACCCAAATTATATTCAGAATCAAATTTAAGGATTTGAACCTGCATTGATTAGTCCCCTTGAAGTCAGGCTCAAAAGACATAGCCGTGGTCTGAGACTATAACAATTAACAGATTATGCTCAAGCCGTCAGTTTGAAACCACAGTGAAATCTGACTGCAAATGTAAAGTGTATTCAAATTTAGGAAAACTATAAACAAAATAAGTACCTGGAAAAATGACAAGCATTAGTTCAAACCGTTATCAGAAAACAGACCAAGGGTCCTACTGTGGATTCTTGAGGGACTTGTTTGAGAACAAGGAACAATAGACTATTATAGTTAATTAGCTGTAATGTTTTTATTCATTAGGCCAAATTAGTGAGAAAAGCCTAAGTATTTTATAGATTTCACAATAATTGTCAAAAAGTGCCATCAAATATTAGAAAAATGAATATGGTTCTAATTGCAAAACATTGCTCACAGCTTCTAAAATGACAGAGCAAAACCTGAGCGAACCCAGTAAAAGCTATATTTATACTACAGACTTCACAAAAATATACTAAGCATTTTCCAGAAAATGTAATCTCTCAGACAGTATACATCTTTCTAGTGTTTTAGCTAAATAGAATAAAATTAAAATTGCTCATAATTATCTCTTAAAATATTATCCCCTTTTTGTAAATGAGAATACCTAACTATCCTAGTGCATTGTTTTTTTATTTATTTTAGAAACAATTGCTGAAAAAACATAATGGTGGGCCTTAAAGACAATTACAAAAACTTATGACCCATGTTGTTTATACAGTCCATGACAATATGAAGTCAGAGGATTTTGTTACCTAACAAGGTGTCTATAATGTCTTCAGTTACCTTAGGTAAAGGAGAGTAAGTATGTGACTGCCTTGTTCACTACCGACAGTAGGACAGATCAGGAGAAAGACCAAAAGATGGATATACTTGCGGACACTGGAATGGTCAGTGGTGGAGCAAGTACAGAGTTACAGGATGATGCTTAAAACTTACTAGTCAGTCTGTGCCCCATCCACATTTATAGGCCTGAGCTCTGAGTAGTTACCAAAAGGAGAGGTTCATGGATACAAGTATCAGAAATTAGGGTCCTTTGCAAGGTAGGTGGTATGACCTAGTATGACAAAGCTGAAATTAAATATAATCCATGGTCGTCATTTTTAACTACAATTTTGGGAAGGGCTGTGAGCTGTCTATAGAAAGTAACTCACCCCCGCTTGTTTTTTCTCATGTTAAACAGTCACTATCTGGCTTTGCAGGATTACTGTGAAGCAATTTGGAATACTTTAGTGTGTGGCTACTGTTTCCATGGAACAAAGTTGAAGTACAAGATAGAACTTACTTTAAAAAGCACACAGCATTTTTGCGCAGGTTTTGCATCGAGAGAGTAACGATCATATAAAGCAAATGTCCCCAGCAACTGCTGCCATGCACACAAAATTTACTGTTACTGGCACACAATTTTAAGAGCCTTGCAGTCCTGTGATAAGGGGGTGAGGGAGCACATCATACCTCCTGTCTTTACACAAAAGTAATGGAGGGCACGTCTGACTAGAGGACAGGGGAGGGTTTTGCTATATTGCACACCCTGTAAGTGTTGCCAAACACAATACATGGCTGTTACTTTTATCTATAACTGCTGGGGGAGCTGTCTGTAGAAAGTAACACATGTTCTTGGTTTCTTATTTTAAATAGTCACTATCTGGCTTTCCAGGATTAGTGTGAATTTGTCAGATTACTGTGATTTATGTGAAACATCCTGGAATACATTAATGTGTGGCAGTTGTTTCCATGAAATAAAATACATGATCACCATTTTTAACTCTAAGGGGCTATGACCTGTCTGTAGAAAGTAACTGACCCTCTTGTTGTTTTTCTCAGTTTAAGTAGTCACTATCTAGCTTTGTAGGACTAGTGAGCATTTGCAGGATTAACACAATTTGCGGGAAAATTCTGAATGCTTTTAATATATGGAAGTTCACAGTGCTAAAATGCAATACATCTCATTTTTTTCACACTCATCTCAGATACACACAACAGTAGCTATAACTGTCGAGTGGGTGTTTGAGCTGTCTGTTGAAAGTAACTGACCTCATAGTTTGCTCATTTTAAGAGAGTCATTATCTGGCTTTCAGGACTAGTGCACATTTGTGTAAAGCATGATAGACTACTTAACTGGACAAATGAGGTGTGCACAGACAAAGTAGCTGTAACTGTTGGGGCTGTCTAGGCAAACGACTAGCTACCTATGGTTTCTTAACCATTATTGTGGCTTTGCAGGAGTAATATGAAATGTGTGAAGCAAAGTGGAATATTCTAATGTGTGGCAACTGTTTGTCTGGAGCAAAGGTGAACTACATTACATGGCCATCCTCTTCTATCACAATCTAATGCTTGAATTGTACAAAGACGTGGCTGTAACTGCCTGGTGGGGGCAAATTTTCTCAGTTTAAGCCCTCTTTTAAAAATAAGGCATAAAATGTATTACAGGGCCTCTAGATCTCTTGAGTTTCTGGTGGCATGTTGGCCCACATACTCCAATCCTGTATATGCGGATTTTGACACAGACTTAATAATGGCCTCCATCTTGAATGCACCTAGTATAAAACCATATATTCTCATATAACACCAGAAGGAGATGTATTTTAAGGGGGGGGGGTGATACTATTCCCAAGTATGATTTTATATTTTATATATCCTCCTTCTCTTCTTAGTTTAGTCTTGAGCATTACGGCTTGGATACAACTATTTTTTCATTAAAAAGACTATAGACTGAATGTTTTTCTTTACAATTTTTGTTCAGGCCATCACTGGATCAGAAAGCTGGGGAAAAATGTACCATAGAGAACCCAAAATCCTCCTGTATTCTGGTGGTCTAGTGGCCCTAAGAACCCCAGAAGAATATGATTATTTCATTCAAGTTTAGTCTCAGGTCAGTTATGTCAGTTGAAATGATTCAAGAAAAAAAATAGTTGAAGAATAACCCAAGTTTTTCCTTAATCAAAATTTTTGTTTAGGCTAGAATTGGATGAAAATGTTGTAAAAAAGTATTTAGGACTTTCCCGGCTCCCCACACAGCTACTACAGAATGAGGCCTGGTCAGTCATGGTGCGTTGAAAGGTTGCTGTAAAAAGCCAAGATGAAGAGCAACACACGGAATTTCCTTCCTTAATCAGGGTTATTGTTCAGGCTGTCACTGGATGAAAAGTCATTTTAAAAAACTATGAAATACACCTCAGAGCATCTAGGACCCACGTAGATTCTGGAGGCCTAGCAGCCGTCAGACCTACAGCGTAGTACGGTTATTCGCTCAGTTAAGTCTTGCCTAGTCAGGATGTACTGAATAAAAGAAGAGTGCAATAAATAAAAGAAGAGTGCAGAAAAAATGAAAGAGTAAAGCAGACTGGGAGAAAAAGAAGAACATCAGATGATGTGTGGTTGGGTACCACAGAGCCCTTCTCCTAGAGCAGCAGTTCAGCCAACATTGACTATGCCAATGGAGGATAAGATGATTATGCACAACAATGATTTGCCAGGTAGGTAACAATCACTCTGAACTTTGAACCTAATAAATACTGTTTGTGCACAAACTCAGGGAAGAGGGAGAAAGTAAGAAATTCAGCACTCACTCTCTTGCTCTTCTCCCAGTCTAGCCATGACAACATTCTGGTAACATTTTAGGTTTAACATTCTGAGCACTGGCCATATCTGGCAACAAACAGGCTCCTACCTGTAACACCTGACAGATTACCGAACAGGCACCTGGCACTTGGGTTTGACATCACTTTTGAAAAATTACCTCTCCAAAGTGTGACCTCCTTTAACAATGCTGCACATAGTGTCAGCTTTAACATACAAACCCAAGTGCCTTGTCTGAGAATAGAACCCACAGCATTTTGATCTTTTGCTCAGACATTTAATTGACAGAGTGCAGTCTTACAATGCTAACTTGAAAGAAAACATCTAATGTACTTGCATACCTTGTCTTCTGTTTTTATATTTGTAATACATTAATAACTCTTTCTGAGGGTCATTGTGAGTGCTATGACGTCTTGCATGTTTCTGAGTACTGACCCATTTACTCTCCTTCTCCAGTTTGGAAGTCACTAACTGAGAATGCTGTGATGAGCCAAGTTTGTAAATGTGACTTAAGGAAAGAAAGGAACCTGAAGAAGTAACAACGTAGTCTAGAGCAGTGATGGCGAACCTTATGGGCTCAGTGTATCAAAAATTCAGAAAATGCCTATTTTGACTGTGATGTGTCACCCAGCCCCCTGCCCCGAACAAAAGAGCAACGATTATTTACATATTCATTTACTTAAAAAATACAGTCCAACTATGTATGTTGCTACGTATTATAAAGTAAAAGAAAAATCAGTGACTTACAAGAGAGAAAACAATATGTGCACAGATAATTGGGCTCAAAACAGTGCACCAAAAAATTACACTACTTTTAATAGTAATTTTGAATTGAACTGGGAAAAATATGGAACACATTGCATTTGATTTGATCCACAAAAATTAATGACATTTTTCTTGCTGCATTTTAATAGACAGGTGCAGGGTCACATATTTTTGTTCATTTAGCTTCTTTGGTAACTCGGGTGTTGGTGAACGCGTCACCGAAAACGTCATGGTGTGTCACCTTTGACATGCATATCATAGGTTCACCATCACTGGTCTAGACGTTAGTGCAATGAATTGTGCACTGATATGGCACAGCACACCCATCAGATTTTCCAGTTTGATTCCAACTTTTTGTCCTGACTCTCTTTTGAGGAGGTTATCTGCATTGTCAACTGTCATATTTTTCATCTTTTTAGAAAGCTGTCTCATAGTAGACTTGTGATGTTACTGTAGAACATTGTCAACATCCTTAAACTGTGATAGTTAGCTATTTATTTGTAATACTTCTTTTAATTTTGCAATAAAGGCTATAACTGGAGAGGGTCTGCTTGGATTATTTTTCATACACTAAAAAATGAGGTAACTAAACCACTAGGATGTGTTATACACAAGAAATTGAGTTATTTTGCTCAAATGTTCTTCAGGACAGTTACAAATTACATTGACAATAAGAAATGCAGGCAATGTTGTCCTTAAATCTGGTGATTGTTGTAATGTAAAAAGAAAACACTAGTTTCAGGCATGGAAAGTTTCTGTGAGCTAAAAGCAGTTAAAATACTTTTGCTATTTTAAAAATCTGTTCAGCACCAATGCTCTTGTGTTAGCACAAAAACCCATGGGAACAAATGCTCACCATACAATGAACCCCAGGAGGGGTCAAACAACTCACAGTTGAGCAATTATCTCTTCAAAGCTTGCCCCACCCACATGAATAGAGTTCTCTTCACCATGTAGTACAGTAATTTATCAAACATAGTGCTGCAGAAATAGAGATAAACAGAGAAATGTGCAGGAATGCTTATAACAGACTGCACTGCATTTATAAAAGCTGGACTTTAGAAAGCTTTCATTGTAAAACCTAGGTGGGTCTGAGTCACTGTTTCAATAACAGTCCCATAAATCAGAATTTTATGCTTCTGACCGAACACAACTCTCTACTTTCCATTTTGTGTTGCCAACAGGATTCCAGGTCATGAGTCTTCATTTATCAGTAATAGTATTTGCCTCACATTTAATAACATCTTAAACCAGTTTTATTTTAATACGGTTACTCTCACAATGTAAAAAGGAAAGCATTCTACCATGGAAATTGTTTTATCAAACAATTCATTTTTCGCTTTGACAGAGCTGTTCAGCATTAACAGTGATGGAAAAGTTGGACTGACTGGGGACTGAACCCATGACCTACAGCATTAGAAAGCACTAACATTACGTAATGCACTCTTAACCTTAAGCACAGTTTAATGTTCTTCTAAACAATTTTTTGTTTGAAAAAAAAAAAAGTCCCACATTCCTTACAGACTTAACTACAGATGCTTACAAAATACCTTTCATAGGCCTAGAAATCTGACCACTGTCTTTATGTGCTGTACGATTAAGGAATTCTTTCTTACCCCATCCCCTTGTAGTTTGATTGCAATGGCAGGTCAGAGGTGGAGCTTAAGATTTTGTGTCAAGAGAGCCAGCTACACGCCCATGAGACAAAATCTCAGAAGTGAAACCAAAAATGTTACCATTGTTTACAGTCCTAAAGTCAGTAGTTATAAGTTTTATTAAATAACTTTGCATCCTTTATTCATAGACCTATATAGTATGAGTGGTAAAAATATATACAATTCTCTCTCTCTCTCTCTCTCTCTGACATTTTGCTCTGCACAAGACACTGCTCTCCAAATAGGCACATCACTTTGATTGTCAAGCATAACTAAAATCCCTTTCTAACATAGAAAGAAAGAATACATCCGTCAAGTGTTTTTAGCAAACAAAGCTTATTAAACCCCAAACAAATGCAATACCAAGAGGTCAAAGCAATGTTTTGATGCAAAAAAAGGCTTGTGTTCTAAAACCAAGCTTTATTACCCTCTTTATCTTGGTTGTTAGTGCATTAAAAAGTATTACAAATCCTCTTGAATTTGTTTAGATGTTAAATCATTAACATAAACAGTATTTATGAAAAATATACTAATGTTTATGTTAGTATTTATGCAAACAGTTTTTGTTTTGACATCTTTTGGTGCAAAAGATATTTGGCTTTGTTTTGATAAGTTGTGACCATTAAGTTTCTTCTATCTGCAATGTTTTTGTCTTGCATAGGGAGGAACATAATCCCTGTCTGGTCAGAATTCAGGCACTTCTGATCTAGGTTGGATATTTATTATTGCTATGTTACATGACTAAACACAAAACACACTATTTTGTTTTCAAATTAAATTAATTTGGCATATTCCACTACTTTTACTGAAGATTAATTTGTCCCCTGTACAGACTTGTATAAATAATGGGCTTCTGTAGGGCCTTTTTTTTGTATGATCAGTTCCCGGCCACCCCCGGCCACATTCTCTTTTCTTATTAATGATGCCTGTTCTCTGTGCCAACCAGATAACCCTCCACTCAGTCATGACAATATCAGCACAACTTTCTGTGCTTTTAAAGATTCACTCCAGTGCTCTGACAGGCTACATGAATTGGTCATTTTTCATCCAAGCATGCAATAAAGGCTGTAAAACATGGTTTTCTTAAAAATCCACAGCTGTTCAGCCATAGAACATCTGCAAGAGACAGGACATTTTTTTTTTTTTTATTACAAAGAAAATTGTTCATGCATACATGTATGTGCGTGTGTGTGCATCTGCCTGTTAGTATCCATTAGGGAAGACAGTAAAAAATTAAAAAAAATTGCCCATCAGAGTAAAAGAACAAGTCAAAAGATTTTGAATTATTATGCAGAAGCACTGTTGCCGTTTCACAGCTCTTGGTTATTCAGCTGAGTTCATAGCGTGGAAGTTTGCAAACCCACTTGGAGACTGTATAGGTTTTTACTAGGTGCTCTGGATTCCTCCTACATCACTGAAGCACAGGTGATGTCATAGTTTTCTGATGTCACTCATTAGTGTGCATTCACTGTGCGATTTCTGCAATGGGTTGAAACCCTAGCAAAGAATAAGAGCCTTTACCTCGAAATCCCTAATTGCTGAGACAGCTTGTAGCTCCACACAAAAAACATAAATAGGATATGTAAGTAACTGGATAATAACTAATCATATGCTTACTAGAGACCACACAGCCCAAAATGAATGATACAAGTGAATTCTGTCTTTGAACTAATGGGTACAGAAGATACCAAACTTCAGCAAAGCATGCTCAGGATGACCTTTGCCCAAAGCTTTTACATACTTTTAAACATATGCTGTTCTGTCACTGCAATAATCTTCTTCCAAGTTCTGACATCTTTCCACATAAATGGAAAGCTACAAACATTCTGCTGCTATATAAAAAGTGAACTGAAAGGCTTGTGTTGGAGCCTTTGTACCAGTCTGTCTGACTTTTCCATTTGGTGACATGTTATGACAGCCATGTCAGGTAGAAAAGCTCATGGAATCTCTTGCGTTGCTCAATCAGAAACAAAAATGGATTAAATGGAGGTCAACTGTCTCTGTGTCAGTAAGAGACACCATTCTAAAAGTTTTGGATAAATGACACCTCACTGGGGTCATCATTGTAGACCTGACAAGTTCATTCAATGCTATGCAGCTTGAAATGGTTATTTCTAAGCTGTTTATGGTTTTGCAGTGACTGAATTACAATGGCTGACTATGTACCTTACCAGACTCTTCAAGGCCATGAAGACATTGAATCCCAGCAGCATGAAGCTGCCGTGATACCAGTAGTATCAGAATGCCAGCAAATACCAATTACGTGAATCCTCACTATTCATCATTCTAGACAAAGCTAATTCTTTCTATCTTTTCAATAAATACTGCTTGATTAGCTACTGTGTAACCTAACTGCAGAGCATCTCCCCAAATACTTCATCCATAAATCGTCAGGGTCTACTTTAGTGGTTCCCCTTAAGTGTTCAGCAGTGCCCTGTACTGATGCAGGCACCCTGAGATGACATTTTTCTTGTAAAAACAACTTTTAAATTTCAGCAATACCTCGTTGCACACAGGGCAATTAGTTTGCAGTGACAAGTTCTCCCCACCCCCCACCCCCACTCCCAGATTTGGAAACCAGATATTCTTGACTTCAGATTGTTGCTTTGAGAATATACAATAATCAATAAAAAAAGTGCCTGTTTCCATGGATATGAACTTTTCACTATCTCTGTTGTCAGCTTAGTGGATATGGGCATCTGAGACTGTAGAAATTGCCGCATGTTTACTGGCAACCAGCTAATTCTCAAACTGAAAAGATATGTGAGAGTTGTATTTACACAATATCACTGGAGGCAAAGCAATCACATAAAGCACTCCGAGGTGATCTCTGCCTAACATATAAAGTTATGTCAAACCCAAAGCTGCTGGACATGCTACACCTAAAGAAATCCCAATCCCTCCGAGCTACACGCTCTAGGGACCTAAACCTTGTCACCACAATAAACAGGACATGCTGGAGGGATAGATTCCTGTCCCAGAGACTTCCTATACTCTGGAACAAGCTACCCATCTATGTCAAGCAAAGTTCTTCATTAGCACTCTTCATGAAAAATCTTGATGAGTGGATGGGAAATCGGAAATACACCCCGGGGATCACTTCTGTGCCTCTGCTGGACAGTGGCACAGGAAAATAACTTTCTTGGGTGGCATAAGCTATGGAACCTTTCTGGCTAGGCTTACATAGGCCCTTGGACCGATAGCCTAGTACCTACCTATGAACCTATAATGTGAATCAAGTTGTCAGCTGGACACAAGCTGCACCCATCACACATAGCAAAACCAGACACAGACCCACATATGCCAAGGCATTTAAAATGTAACCTTCCTAAACCCCAAAGACCTCCCAGATGAAGCACACATAAATGTCATCTGCAGCCCCAAATGCACTCTTTCAAAACAGCACCCACATCAACACATACAACCATTTCTCATGGAACCTTGTGCATAAGGCAATCCACCATACAATCCAACATTCTGGTCATTGGAGACTCCACTGTGAGATGCACTGATATCCTTCTCCAAGCTGAGTAAGGAGAAAGTCACAGTCAGTTGCTTATTAGGGGCTAGTATCCACAATATTGCACACACACTCTGGTCACTGTACCACAAGTACCACTATGACTCAGATATATTCCATGTTGATGTAAATGACCCGAGATGTACCTCCCTACACTATATGAAGAGTGACATCATGGAGCTCTCCGAATGCATGTCCCAGGCTGGTATGAACCTAATATTGAGCAGCATTCTGCCATGTTGGTGTAAATGATCCGAGATGTACCTCCTTACACTATATGAAGAGTGACATCATGGAGCTCTCAGAATGTGTGTTGCAGGCTGGTATGAACCAAATATTGAGCAGCATTCTGCCTTCTCATTGTCCTCCCCACAGTTTTTTATAGGTTCATAGGTTGATACTAGGCTATCAGCCCTAGGGCCTGTACAAGCCTAGCCATAACAATTCCCTGGCTATTTCTTCCCACAATATTTACTTCCCTGGACAACCAGATGTGTGTAGTGATATTAATGTTAGAGTGAAAGTGGACTGTTCTATGAAGAATTTGGTATATTTGGCATGTTGTGCCTCTTGTTCACCATTTTATGTTCGCAAGATGAATAGAACTTTGAGGGAGCAGATTAGGAAACATATAGCAGCTATTCATAGGGTTGATGATGGGCATGCATTAGCTAAGCATGTTCTTGAGAATGATTCCAGACATTCTTTTAGGTTTAAGGTAGTAGAATGTGTACAGAAAGGGATGCAGTTTGGTGATCTGAGAAATTTAACAGAGCAACATGAGATTTGCTGGATCATTAGGCTACAGGCTGATAAGCATCCTGGTCTTAATGGTAAGGTCCCTTTAAGACCTTTCCTTAAAGCTCGTGATTTCATTAAATGAACGAGTCCATCTTAATGTGTATGAGTCACAAGCCCTCTATGACAATTCTTTAGATGAGCCTCCATTGGTTTATTGGTTTATTTTGTATCATGTGCTCCTCACTGATGTTTTACTAGGATATTTAAATGGTTGCACCATTTTATGTTTTTATTGGTCTGAAGAAGTGCTTTTTGAGGCATGAAAGTGCTAACCTAATTATTAAAGTTTTTATGATTTTTTTTTTTTGCTATGGCTTGGTCCTGTATGTTTCTTTTGTAAACTTTAATTACCCCACTATTAACTGGGAATCATACAGGACACCAAACGTGCAGGCACAGAGATTTCTGGACTTTGTAAACACAAACTCCCAGCCGAGACCATGAATATACTGACCAGGAGTGAAAACATACTGGATCTGGTCTTCACTGATATGGGAGACTGCTACACACCCCCTAGTGTAATGTCAGCCTACAAAATGGACTAATTTGAAGTAAAAATAAAACCCAGAACTACTCTTAGGCTAACTTCCTAGCATTAAGTGATAACCTCACAAAATTTCAAAGCTCCTTAGACCTTAAACACTGCTACCTCTGCAGAATTGTTCACAGAAATCCTATGCAAGCATGTTAATAGCTTCATAGAGGCAGCTGTACCCACCACAAAAAAATACAGAACTTAATCAGAAAACTAGACACTCTGGTGGAATCATATCATCAATAGACTGTATAACAGAAGGAAGGAAGACAATCATGGCAAAAATTAGGAGGTGTAACTCCCAGCAGGATAAAAGCACTCTCATCAAACTGAGTAATTCAGAGGACAAATAAAGTCTACCAAAGCCAAATGTGAGATTATCATTGGCCTGGGAGGTCAAATTTACCACAAGGCATTATTTAGCTGTGTCGTCAGACTCAAAAGCTATATCTAGTTGTGTGCAGAGCTCATTGCTAATGCAACCACCTATACTGAGCTACAGGTGGGAATTTGGCATAAAGGCTAAGGTGTTTACCTTACATACACAAGGTGCAGTGTTTGATTCGCACATGAGGTAACTGGCTAGGCTTAAAAAGCTCCACAAGGGCAGTTAGCCTAGCACTGATCTATGAACCTATGAGCCAGAAGATCTAGCAAATCTACTGGCAGACAAATTAATCTCTAACTTTATCCCTCTCTTGCCTCCAGCATCCCCTCTGGAAATGCAATCAAATACAACTCCACCAACTATCACTAGAGAACAGGCCCTCGATATTCTTTTGTAAGACCGAGAACACTGCATCAGTGCGCTCAGATATCCCAGGCTGCTTCTAAATAGCATGAATGATGACCATTCAGTCCCTCTGGAATAATTATATAACAGTAGCTACTAAAGAGGCTTCATGCCTCACAAATGGAGAAAAACAGCAGCCATCTATGGAGAATGGAAACTACAGACCCATAAGTGTCACTAGTCTCATAGCCATGGAAAGAGTCATCATGGAGATGGTCAATAATTACACAGACAACCTCCAGAGACTGGATCGAACCCAGATTGGTTTTGTCAAGGGCAGGTCATGCATAATCAACCTACTGGACATTTTTGAGAAAGTCACCAAAGCAATGGACAATGGCAAAACAGTTTACACTGCCTACTTTGACCTGTCTATTCCATTTGACACAATACCCCATTTAGGCCTTGTTGAAAGAGTCATGAGGCTAGGAATAAACCTTTATGTCACCCAGTGGATAACCAAATGGCACACAGGCAGGATCCAGAAAGTCAGAATTGGGGAGTCCACCTCTACAAAAAAAGAGGCCAGTCACCAGTGGAATCCCTCTGGAATCAGTACTGGGATCACTCCTTGTTTGCATCCACTTCTTTGAAGTCAAGGTCAATGTCAGGGGCCTCTGGCTAACAAAATTTGCAGACGATTGTAAATTAGGAGCAGTCATAGAATCCCCCACCAGCACAAATGTTCTCCAGGAAGGGCGGACACTGACAAATAACTGGTGGCTGAGCCATGGACTAAAATTAAAGCCAATAAATGCATAATAGTATCTTTTGGGAAGTCAGCCTTCCCTAGTAACTACCATATTGACAACATACCTCCAAGAGTTGACCCAGCATTCAGAGACACACAGACAGCAATCTTGCCTTTGACCATCACAGGTCTACAGTAGTGAAGAAATCATTCTATGTTGTGCAACCTTTAAACAAGGTATGGCTTCTAGGTCTAAGGAGTTCATTATTCTGCTGTATTCAGCACTTAGAGCTATCATGGAGTACATGTGTATGTACGTAAGCAACACATGCAACAATATGGAATGCCCACAGAGATTTCTCATTAAAACAATACAGGGTAAAGGTAACATGTCCTTTGCATACCACATCAAAGCCCTATCCCTGTATTGGGTCTCTTACAGTCTGTTGAGGGAGATGAATTGCTGTCATACAAGGCATCACCAGTCCCCACTCTGATGGACCTTCTGGATATCCACAAAACAAACAGCACCAGAATTAACCATTTTAAAGACTTAAACCTTGCCTGTAATATAAATAAAACTGCTAGAGAGACAGATATGTATCCGAGAGATTACCTCTTCTCTGGAGCAGGCTCCCCCTCCATGTGAATCAGAGCTCTTCCCTAACCCAATTCAGGTGCAACTTAGACAACTGGATGTGGGAGCAGAAATTCACCCCCGGTTTGGCACCTATACCTCTAATGGACACAGGCTGGTTGTAAATGGTTCATCTCTCAGGCTCCTGCTTAGACTAGCAAGGATACCAGAACTTGTCAGAAATTTAGGATGCCTGGTTAGGCTTTAAAAGGCCTTAGTGGTCATTAGCCTGGTACACACCTATGACCCTATGCTGCATTACTTACACTTGTGCACTTGTCTAAAGGTAGTGGGAAGACGTGTCCATATCTCACATGACTCAGTCTTGTACACTTTTCTTTTTAAGCTTTTACCGAATTCAGTAATTATCACCTTCAATAGGACAAGCAAATCAGATATGATAAAAACTTATGGGTCCACACTTGGAAAATATAGTGTGTGCATGTAAAATGCCCACCAACTTGTGCATGTAAAATGCCTACCAACGTAAAGAAAGTTTGCAAAGAGCCAAATCAGTACGGTATCACTGAAAGTAATTCTGCAGAAAACTAAAGTTATGCTTTCTGGATCTCATAAAAGGGGTTGTTGGATACAAGGATATCTGAACATCGCTAATGCTATGAAACATATCTGAAGTCAATGAAGTGCTTTACGTGTTTCAGAATTTGCATTAGATACTTTAATAACCTGTGTACATTATGTTAATAATGTTATACATTGGATATTTTGTCTGTACTCATATTTTAATTGTGGCTATTATATTAATAATATCATACATTATATAATATAATGGACATAGGTCAATGAAATGTCAATGTCGTACCCAAGATCTACATCCTGTTTACAACCTGCAACACAATGTATAACACTAGAACAGCACTGGGCAAAGACATTCTGATTCCTGAACTGGAATATTCCATGCCACTTACTTCTGTAACAACTGGGCAGTGCTTAAAAATACTAAAGTCAGCTGAAAACAAAATTTGTCATTTAATAATCAAAGCCCCCAGGCTATAGCATGCCAGTGACATTCTGGCTGAAATTAGATGGCTTCCAGATATACTGAAAAGGAAACTATACTTCTGCACAGTGATTTATATAGGTAGATTTATGACCAAGGTAGATCTTTACAAAGATTACCGAAATAAATAATATACAAAAGATCTCTTAAATACAGTTTTGTAACCTTTAGTGTCCCAGACATAATTTTCCACTCACTGTGATGATCTCGTAAAGTGATATTAGTGCAAGGACCACAAATCTGTATCTCAATCTCAGGTGAATTGAAAAATTACCCCAAATATAACATTTATTTTAACTCATTCAAGCCTAACATGCCTTTTTTGTATTCTTCCAGTTAACACCCACAGCTCCTTATGGCATCCAGATATTCTTGGGTCTGTCTTCCTCAACAAAGTGAGTCATCAGTTATTAATAGGCAGTATCAGAAAGAGCAAGGTATAATTAACAAAATTATACTAAAATTGTTAATCTCAGACGTTTTGCAGTGGAGAAATTATAGTAAATTGTCAATGTGCAAATCCAATAAATTATACTAGAGAGACTGATATTTTTTTGTCAGTAATTATGAAATATTTCCATATGTACTTAATATTTTTAAAACTGGGTAACTTACAAATTATTGCATGGCATCAGATGAAACCTTAGATGATGCTGAAGAAAATTGTGATGCATATTTGCACTCTAAGATGCACATCTTTTGAAGTGTTAAGGGTTATTTGCATTGTTAATTATACAAATAAACAATACAAATGTTCA
>NC_056744.1:377675062-377705062 GCF_019279795.1 Protopterus annectens
TTATTCCCTTACTTGCTGGTTTGTAGCATAGTCCTGCTGTCTCTTCCTCCTGGACTCTCTTATTACACAGTTTGAAGATCCTTACAGGGCGTTCTGAATATGCCTTACAAATTTTTTATGACAGGAAGAATACAACCTCCAGTTTTTATCTGTTAAAATATTTCTGTGCACTCCAGAAGCAGCTAATTTCCTCATAACTGTCAAATCATCTAAGAAAGCTATCCCTATTGTACATTTGTTGTAACTAATCTGTATAGAACAATGTGAATCACTTTTGAATATTATTTTTTTAATCTACATTACTATGACATGGTTTACCTTTTTTGTAATCATTTGACTTTTGGTCTGGAAGCATTGTCTAAGTAATGCTCTCAGAGTGATCTTCTATGGAAAAAAAAGATAAATGGAGTCAAAACCTGGTCCACATGATGAAGCTGTAATTTCAGAGTATTAATATTCTGTGAACAAACAGGTAAAACAGTAACAGCAAGCTTCTGTAAGGATAGCCTTTCCTTCAACTTTACCTACTCCTATCACACCCCTTCCATCCCCTTCTACAGTTTACTTCTATTCTTGTCACAAATGTTTTATCTCTACTACCTTTGCAATGTCCTCTATAAAGATTAAATACTAGTTTCAACACTGACATACATAGAACGCTGCTTATATCTTATTTTTCTGTTTATAAACTTCACTTATTACCTTAGCTGTTCCAATATGCAGACACACCTAGTAACCCATTCCAAGGTTGGCAAAAATTTTTAATAGATAAACAGTTAAACTTAACTTTAAATAAGTTAACAATTTAACTTTAAATAGAATAGTTAATTTAACTTGTGGGGGGGATATTCTTTTTGTATACGAGTGTTGGTAAATGTCTCTGCTCTTTCTTGCGTGTATTGGGAGTAGTATTGTATTTGTTAGTTATGTTTATTCCTCTACTTGTATATGTTGTTTCACTTTCCTTTGTAATCTCAAGAATTGAGCTGATGCATGGAATTTTATTTAGGCTACATGTGGGTAGTTCTAAATGACAAAGTTTACTTTGACTAATCTCTTGCATGTGTCATCTTGTGAAATATCTTGATAAAAATGTATGTAGAAATAAAATACAGTATTACTTACCTGCGGAGTAATAATGCTTTATTACTTATTATGCTTCTGGTCATCCCTTCCTACCACACTTTGCATCCTGATACCACCACTAATCTCTGTACCTGGCCAATCAGAGCAATACCTCCTTAGAAACTGGCCAATCAGAGCAGTACCTCCTTAGAAACAAGTGATTATCAGCTTAGAATAATCACATGACCCTATCTTGATGTGCCATCCTAGTGGTAAGGACTTCTTTTGAAAGGGGATTTTGGCTTTACCAAACATTGGTATGTACCTTCTGTTGGTTCATTTACTTCCTGTAGTTGAAGAAAGAACCATTAAATCTCCAGGAAGCACAAGCTTAGGCATTTCTAAACGTGTAGTAGTATAAATACCACCTTTAGTCTTCCCTGAAAAGAGCAATCCTTCTTTATCTTCACCATTCAGCCCTCATTCATTCTGGGCTAGTCTCTGTTTTTTTACAGTGAAAGTATAAACCTCTCCATCAGTAGTCAGTTTGCATTACAAGTTATAATTTAATCAGGAGAAATATGCAGAAGACAATTCAGCCTCCATCTTGTTTTTTCAAGACGTTATCATCAGCATGTAATGGAAACAAGGATTCAAGGCGTACATTTCACAGATGTCCTCAGTATATGTACGACTGATGAAGCACTTGTCGTGACATCCATGTTTTTATTTATTTAACATTTGTTCACTGGCAAAGTCCAATTAGGACAGAACCTATTTTCAGCAGAGGCCCAGGAAGAAACGCTCCAGATGCATGTCTTTTTTTTCAATATCCATTTTATACTTTTACATGGTCAAAGGGATGCAGGAGCTCATCCTGATAGCCAATGGTTATAAGGCAGTGAAAAAAAACATTCTGGACAGGGCACTGGTCTATTGTAGAATGCACACACACACACACACACACACACACACACACACACACACACCACTGCACACTACATGTTCTGACTGACATTTTGAAGAATGCCAATTCACCTACCACATGTCTTTGGAGGTGAGAGGAAACTGAAACACCCGGAAACAGTTAGAACATGCAGACCTCACATAAAAGGCACCGTAGCTGAGAATTGAACCAGAAAACCTCTTGTCATAGAAATATGTATCAGATACACTGGCCAAAAATGAATATATTTATTACATTTACTTTACTGAGTTAACTATGCTAGTCCCACTCAGCCAAAAGATCATTTACAGAGGAGACCCAACGTGAAGAAAATGTTCCCAGTTTTGCATTTTGATTAGAACAGCTACTCAGCCTAAACATCATGTATTTGTAACGTACGGGGTGAAGGGGATATGGAATGTTCAGAAGAAATGTATTTGTAACGTACAGGGTGAAGGGGATATGGAATGTTCAGAGGAAATGTATTTGTAACGTACGGGGTGAAGGGGATATGGAATGTTCAGAGGTAATGTATTTGTAACGTACGGGGTGAAGGGGATATGGAATGTTCAGAGAAAATGTATTTGTAACGTACGGGGTGAAGGGGATATGGAATGTTCAGAGAAAATGTATTTGTAACGTACGGGGTGAAGGGGATATGGAATGTTCAGAGAAAATGTATTTGTAACGTACGGGGTAAAGGGGATATGGAATGTTCAGAGAAAATGTATTTGTAACGTTCGGGGTGAAGGGGATATGGAATGTTCAGAGAATAAAGTCACAGGAAGAAGAGACTCCAAGCTATCAATATCCAAAAGGTAGATTTAAACCTTGGACCCTTGATTTTATGAACCATGAAAAACACAAGCGATATAAAGCGTGTCAGTGAGAAAACTTTAAAAAAATATTCAGAAGTAAAGAATACCATGCAACACCTTAGTGTTATGTCTGCACAAAAGTTTGAACCGGCAAATTAAGTTTATGAGAATATTTGAATGTTTAAAAAACAAAGACTTGGTTAATATATGTGGATTCTAGCCCAATATTTATTGTTACTAAGAGCAGGGTATGTCTGCTGGGAAATGGATCCGTAGTTTATTACATTTCTGTAGCTTTTCTCTTTCTAGTACACCACATTCAGTAAAGATAGTAGAATAATAGCTTTCTAAAACTGATTTTTTTGAACCAAGTACAGGAATAAATTACTTGCATAAGTATTTTATTATTTGTCCCCCATTTTGCCTTTTTGCACAGAGAAAATTGTATGTAGGTTGAAATGTGTGTTACCTGGGCATGCAATCTATGTAGGGTGTGTTACCTGGGCATGCAATCAAAGGTAAAGCTAAACCTGTAAAGTGCTTTCTTTTCATACTTTTGGACTACTGCATCAAAGCTTTACAAGTATGAGAAGGTTACTTATCGCATACTTTTTAAAAATAGAATTATATTAATAGCCCCAGACATAAAAACGAGCACACTCTGCAGGCAGTGTGTATTCCGGCAGTCTATTTCTGCAGGCATTTTGCACATTGGATGACTTATCTTGTATTCCTAATGCAGTGACAGATACCTCATAGCCCTTATGCTAAACAAAGTTTTTTTTTGGTCTGTATGTTGGGGCAATCCATGAAGCTTATAAATGTGTATAAACACAAATCACTTTTAGGAATGTATTTTATACAATGCATTTTTTTAAAGAAAAAAAAAATCAGTGATTTGCCACTAGACAAAAGTGGCCTTTTTTGAGAGTAGTTGCGTCATCTGGTTAAGGAATTTGGCTAATGCTACAGAGTGCGCAAGTGGTGGAAGACAGACTCAAACCCAGGATGAGAGGATGAAGGTCATAGCCCTAAATCATCAGCATTAAACAAACAGACATTTATTTCTTCCAGTGATTTGTGCTTGTATACGGTTTATAGATGCAGAATTCTGTGAAATGTGTACCTTATTAAGTTTAACAGCTTGTGAGATTGTTTGCTAAGGTAACCAAGCATAGTTTTTAAATGTTAAGAAATCAATGATAAAAATGCTCACATCAATTATGGTTGTGGATATTGCATGTGAATTTACAATCTGATTGTATTTCTAGAATGTCTTTTGCATATTGTGGATGAAAAGGGTCTCTGCACTACTTCTCCTACCCTGTAAATAAAACTAAAAGAAAAAGAAACAAAGAGAATATGTATAACTTTCAAATAAATGAAATATTTATAGTCTTTTGTTCTTTTTTTTCAGATTAGTTTCTCTCTTTGGCCTTGCTGAAGCTGTGATGGATACAAACAATGAAACAGGACCAAGTGTGAGAAACAGTTCAAGGGCTTGTCAGCCGCCCAGGCTCCATTGTCAGTGTTCTCTGTGGTGATGAAAAAGGCAGCCTTAGGATTCAGGAAACTACTACAATAGTCAGAACTGAATTGCATGGTACATCTTGATTGCCGTCTAAGTGTGATATACTTTGGAAGTGGCGTTTCCTTTCAGTCCAGTAGGTTTCACAGCACAAACATCTGTTTTTCGATATATACAAGACTAAATGTACTTTATCTGTACACCAAAGATTAACATTGTGTCCTATTACCTCAATCCTTCGAATGACATGTTAAACAGGGGTCCCATCTGCATGAGTTGGTGGTACTTCAGGTAGATATAAAAGATCCCACAGCACTTAATGAAAGAGTAGGGCAAGGTCTCTGATGCCCTGGCCAAATGTCCACTCATCATCATCAGCCCCCTTTTTTCCCACTTTTCTACATGGGGTCGGGGTATTGTGTTAACGGTCACCAACTCGCTCGATTCAGTGCCACAGTTCTGCCTTCTTCAACACTCATGCCTGACTGTCGCAGATCTTCTTTCACACAATCTACCCATCTCTTTGCTGGACACTCACTTCCTCTTACCTTCTTCCTGTCTGTCCCAAATCTTCCTCACCAGATTGTCTTCTGCTTTTCTACACATGTGCCCAAACCACCGTAATCTGTTCTCTTTGATCTTTTCTGCAATTGGAGCTACTTTGGCTTCTGCTCTTATGTCCTAATTTCGTCTTCTGTCCCACAGTGTGCATCCTAACACCTTTCACAGACACTTAATTTCCATCACCTCTGGCTTCCTCATCTGCTCTGCCTTTATTGCCCAGGTTTCTGTACCGTACAGCAGTACTGGTCGCGCCACTGTCTTGTACACCTTACTCTTCAGCTTCTTTGGCATTCTACTGTCATAGACTACACCTGATACTCTATGCCATTTGGCTGCAGCCCCTCTCATTCTAGCTTTGACCTCTTCGTTCAGACTACCCTTCCCAGATACTTGAAGCTGTTTAACTGCTCAGCTATTTTCCTTTCTATCATCTCTTTTTTTCAGCTTCTTCTGGTTTCCCCAATTTGCTGCCATTACCACCGTCTTATCTGTGCTTAGTTTCATCCCATGTGCCTTCAGATTTGCATTCCATTCTCCTATCCTTTGCTGAAGTTCTAGCTCAGAGTCTGCCTGTACTGCCACATCGTCTGCATATAGCAGCTTTGTTGATCCATCCCCTCCAACCTGTTTGCTAATGTAGTCCATCACCAGGATGAACAGCAGTGGGCTTAGAGCTGAACCCTGATGTACACCCACACCCACTGGGAACCCCTCTGTGAGGCCAAACACTGTTCGTACTTTAGTCATTGGGTTCTTAACATAGTAACCCCTCCCACCATACCTATTACCACAGAGCACAATCATAAAGTTTCCCTAATAAACAAACACATTCAAAAACTGAGAAAACTAATAATCTCATGCATATCAAAACTATCTGTAAGTAGAGACATCCACCCCAACCCTGGCCCTACCATCTCCAACCCCAATCCTCATAATCAGACTACAAACCACAACTTCTCCCAAATCACAGCCAAATGACTTCCTTCAACTAAGCCTAAATATTAGAAGTATATCCAACAAAGTCCATGAACTCCATGCCACCATAGACTTGTACTCCCCAGATATAGTCATCCTGACAGAAACCTGGCTAAAACCTCACATTACCAGTGAGCAAATTCTCCCTGCCGGTTAGGGCATACTAAGAGTAGACCGGCTAAACAAGAAAGGAGGCGGTGTAGCTATAATATTTAAACAGCATCTAAACATCCAGATCTTAAAATCATCAGCTCCACAAATAGGCAATGAAGAAATAATATATACCAACCTCAAAATAAACCAAATATAAAACCATCAACATAATTGGATGCTACTTCCCACCTGGCCAAAACATCCCTCCACTAGAAAACCTCCTCAGCTGGTCTACCCACCATCTCCCCCCAAGAAACTATAATTTTAGGTGATTTCAATATTGACTGGCAATCCTGTTCTGGCAACCATCCAACCCATCATGTACACCTTCATGGCTTCACCCAACTAGTCCAGTCGTCAACCAGGATAAATAAAAACTCCAACAAGCACACTACTCTGGAGTGGATACTAGTCAGTAAGACCCCCCCCCCCAGTCATATATAACAGGCTGCTTATCAGATAGCCTCAGTGATCACTCCCCAACATTCCTACTCAAAAAATACCTATACCAAGCTAAAACCTATCATCTACCGTCAAATATGTAAACAGCTAAAACTTTAACCCACTCGCATTCATCGCATCCTTCAAAGAATGTAACTGGCATCCTCTAAAGTACCTCAGTCTTGATGACGCAGTTGAATTTTTTAATACTACCTTCCTGAGCATCGTTAATTACCACGCCCCCATAAGACTTTCCAGAACCAGAGCACAACCCTCCCCATGGCTACAGAAAACCACTAAGGCAGAAATGAAAAACAGGGATAAAGCCTAGGAGCACGGCACAAAACCAAAACCTCAACTAGACAGAAATTCCTAGAACTATGCAATAGAGTCAAAAAGTTAATAAAACAGGACAAATTCCAATACTACCAGTCTGCCCTAGACTCCTCCCAACACAACCCCAAAACAATTCTGGTCCTCCATAAACTCCGTCCTCCACCCAGGTAAAGTCAGTACCCCTCATCCTAACATCCCTCACTCCTCTGAAAATATTGCTACCTCATTCAACACACACTTCGCACAAACCATACTATCACTAGCTAAACAACACAACCCCCCTCCCCTTCAACCCACACCTTCAACTAGTAATCTCCCCACTGCCTTCTCTTTTTCTCCTGTACCTACCTCCAACATAAAAAACTCTTAACTAAACTTAAGCCCAGCAAATTAGCAGCAAACAACCTCCCAAGCGAATACCTACAAATAGCAGCTGATACTCTGGCCTACCCAGTATCCATCTTGATTAACCGATCTCTGTCAGAAAGTTACGTTCCCACACTATGGAAAGAATCACAAATAATTCCCCTCCACAAAGGTGGCCCCTCCACAGAACTAACCAATTACCACCCCATAGCTATTCTCTCTCCACTCTCCAAAATACTAGAGAGATGCATTCACTCTCAGGTCTCAGACTACCGCCTTACTAACAACCTCCTTTCCAATACTCAGCATGGTTTCTGACCAAACCATAGCACCAATACTGCCTTACTCTCCTTTACTAACACTATCCTTCAGCATAGAAACAATGGCTCTCTCTCCTCTGCTACTTTCCTAGACCTATCTAAAGCATTTGACATGACCCCACACAGACAACTCATCTCTGTCCTCAATAACCTATCCTTCTCTCAATCAGTCACCAACTGGTTTCAGAGTTACCTGTCTGACCGGCAACAATCCGTTGTATGGCAGAATGACACATCTCCCCCAACTGCCTGTCTCTATAGGGGTTCTACTCTTCTCTATTTTCACCAATAATCTAGCCTCTGCCACCAAACATGGCACACTCGTATAATACGCAGATGACTCAACCATCATCTGCTCAGCCCAGTCCCTACCCAAACTGCAAAAAGTCACGCAGGAAGCCTTTTCCTCTGTTGAAACTTGGTTATCCGATGCCCAATTAATACTCAACCCAAACAAAACTAAACTACTCATCTTCCAACCCACCAAACATACTCAAAACAACTCTTACTTTAACATCACAACAAAAGACAACACCACTATACACCCAACAGAACACACCAAATTGCTAGGAGTGGAAATAGACAAACTAAAATTTGACATTCACATATCCATGACCATAAAAAAAAGTCCACAAAAAACTAGGAGCGTTATACAGAAATAAGAAACTTCTCACCAAAGCAGCAAAGATTTCAGTAGCAAATTCCCACCTTATCTCCACCCTACTTTATGCCTCTCCAATATATACCAACCTAAGGCAATGCTAACTAAACAAGCTAGAGACCTGCTACAACAAAATCTCCAAATTCACCACAGGGGCATCCTACTGTAGTCACCACTGTCTCTCACTTGTTGAACTGGGCTGGCTTGAACTCCTCACCTCCTTCAATAGTATCAACTCACACTTTCCCACAAACTAGTAAACCATCCACTAAATGTCCTATCCCTCCAGAATCTACTCCAACCCTATCGCACCAATAGACCACTAAGATCCAGCAACAAAAAGAAATTGCAGATCACCAAAGCCAATAACTCTGCTGGTGATGCACTATTCTCTTGCACCATAGCCAAATTATGGAACTCCCTCCCACCCACAATTACCTCCATACCATCATGCACCCACTTCAAAACTTTACTAAAAGCGCACCTAAAAACATGCTGGCTATGCCCTCATCTCCCACCCACCCCATCCACCCACTACCCTTCTTTTCACCCCACTAACTACCTTGATTATAGCAAGCTCGGATGCTCATAAGCCTACTACTTATTATACAGCAGGAACTTATTGTAACAATTGTTAGTCTGTTATGTAGTTCGCAGATGATAAAGATTCTAGTTGTCTACTGATGTACTATGTTCTTCATCTGCAACTATGTTTGTAATTGTTAATTGCTATGTAAATTGTTAATTGCTATGTAAATCCAATGCAACTACTGTCTGTATATTTTAACTGTGGAGCTTTTCTCCCCGGGCCTCCGCTGTAAATGGGTCTACGTCCAGTCGGATACTCCCGGTCAACAAATGTAAATAAATAAAATTGTACATAGCCCGCACTAATTCTACCAATGTTTCTGAGACTTCAAACCACCACAGTACTGCCCAGATCAGCTTTCTTGGGACCTTGTCGTATGCTTTCTCCAGGTCTAGGAATGCCCAGTTGGACTCTCTCCTCATCTCTAGCTTCTTCTCAAGTATCTGTCTCAATGCAAACATCGGGTCATTTGTGCTGCTTCCTGATCTGAATCCAGGCTGCTCATCTCCCATCTTACATTCTACTACTCTGCATATCCGTTTTATCAATCACCCTCTCCAGAACATTCATGCAATGTGATAGGATTTTGATGCCTCTGTACTACCCACAGTTGTGGATGTCCCCTTTGTTCTTGTACACTGGCACGGGTATGCTTATTCTCCAGTCATCTGGGATATGCCTTTCTCTCCACACTGCTATGATTACCCTCAGGAGTCATTTCTCCCTTATCTCACCCAGCATCTTTATCATATCTGCTGTGACCTCATCTGAGCCTGCTGCTTTCCCTGACTTCATTTTCCTTAGTGCTGTTCTTACTTCTTCTAGGGTGGGCTCTTCCTTAGTGCTGTTCTTACTTCTTCTAGGGTGGGCTCTTCTTCTTCTCTCATTGTAGGCTGTTTCTGGGGAAGTACAGCTTCAGTGGGGTTTTCTTCATTCAGCAGCTGCTGGAAATACTCCTGCCACCTGCCCTTGATGTCCTCTGGACTGGTGAGCAGGTTGTTGCTGGCATCCCTTATTAAGGGCGTCTTAAGTATCTTCTTTTTCCACTAGTAGTCTGAAATAATACAAATGCCACATCGGGTCACCCCTGAAAAGAGGCCACTAGCCTAATGGGACTGACCTGGTCATCAAAGGATGAACAAAACTAAACTATTAGATGGTAGACATAATGCATGAATAAAGATGTAGTGTGTCATGTCATATCTGTATTCTGCAAAAGGGAAGCACTTAATTAAAATAATCACAAAAAAACGCATACAGAAATGAGGATGTGTTAGGACACAGAGATGGCATTTAAACAATGTAACGAATTTAAAAATAAACAAAACAAAACAAAACTCTGGTTCATAACCTTAGTGATCTTGGGAAAGAAGGCCTTCATCATACATATGTCAGCAATGATCATGATCATAGGGCATGAAAACCAGAACTATAAACACATTGACTAGAATAAATGGACATAGGACTCACGTTTATGGTGGGCCAAGTGAAAAACTGGACAGCAAAAAAGGCATACTGCAACTGTCCCATACTTTTATGGCAAGTATTTATTTTATTTTGGTTAGTGGATAGAGAACACTTACTGCAGAATGACAAACTGAAGGCTCAGCCTGAAATGTATACTATATCGATCTGCACTACATAGTATACCTGTTCATTGTTAATATTTGTCTTATTTTATTAATATTGGCCTTATTGTGTATCCCACACTCTACAGAGCTGTATGCTTCATCATATCTTTTGTTGGTTTTCTTGCCATATTAATTTTTTTTTTATGACCATGAACTATTTTGTTATGATAGGAGATTGTCTTGCCAGTCACTCATTGTCCAGCCTACTAAAGAAGGCCAGTCTGTACCAGCAATGCTCGGATGTAAGGTGCAAGTCAGGAAGCCAGAACTGCAGGAGAGAAAAGAAGTAAAGATTACTTCAGCTCAGATGTCTTCTAACTTCGTGTAAACCGAGAACATGGGGAAGTCAACACTGCTTTCAGAGATATCAGTTAACCAAACGTCTTCAGTAAAGACTACTTCAGCTCAGATGTCTTCTAACTCCGTGTAAACTGAGAACATGGGGAAGTCAACACTGCTTTCTGAGATATCAGTTAACCAAATGTCTTCAGTAAAGACTACTTCAGCTCAGATGTCTTCTAACTCCGTGTAAACTGAGAACATGGGGAAGTCAACACTGCTTTCAGAGAAATCAGTTAACCAAACATCTTCAGAGAGAAGCTTCCAAAGGGGATGCCAAAATCAACAGTCTGAGGCAAGAAATTAAACACATGGCTAATAAGATGGTGTCATTTTGGCCTTTCTGAATGCAGATGCCAATAACATGACCCAATTTCTATAACACTTTTTTGTTTTGTAAAGTAGTAGGACCTGTTTAGGACTCTGATTGTATTATCCAACATGCTTACAATGCCTTTGAGCAATATGGAACGACGGTTTAAAATGCATCGTTCACCTCTTATCCCATTTAAAGGAAAAGCCAAAATTCCACGTAAATCAGTATCTTTATTTCCTCCCATATTTCAAAGTATTTGTTTGATATCTTTTAAACTAAGTTTTGCGAATTCCATCCCCGTTTCTGATTTCACAAGTCCCTTAACAAGTTATCTATATATATGAAACACTTTGAGAAAAGCACTTTCTCAGAGATCCATGTTTCATCTTCCATGTACATTGTTTTTTGTTCCTGTACAATTCCTCATCTGAATCCACATCGATTGTTGGCTTTATTATTGCCTTTGAGGTATTGTTGCTAACCCTACGAAAGCAGCCCTCTCTCCATTCTTCCTGATTTTACACTATTACATTTCCAAGCATATTTTCAAAATATTTCTTATGTTGGACAACTGTCCTAACCTGCTTTGCAGAGTTAGGTTGTTCAGAAAATGTTGCATTATTCTAGAGGTGGTCTCACCAATTGTCTGAACATAGGAATGCAGGCATCTGTTTTCTGTTGGCAAATCTCTCTCTCTATTCATTCCATGACAACCAAGCTTTCCTTACTGCCTTTTTAAAATAAATGACTGCATTTATATCCTCTAATAACATTATTCCATGGAGTTTTCTTACTTTGGGTACTATCCAAGGACATTATCCTAAGCTTCTTTACCTTGAAGCTATGTTGTCTCTCATATAGGACCATTCCTAGCATCTATTCACATTCAATCCATCCCACATACCTCTCATAGGTTCATAGGCTGGTACTAGGCTATCAGCCCTAGGGCCTATACAAGCCTAGCCATAACAATTCCCTGGCTATTTCTTCCCACATTATTTACTTTCCTGGACCCCTGTCTCTAATCAATCTCCTATTTTGTGTTCTTTGCAAAGAAATGTACCACGTTTTGTAAATTAAAAGTTAATTGATTGTACTGGATGATTTGTCCAAATGAGTCACATGGTGTGTAAATGTATTGACAAAGAACTTTCTAAGTCTTCTAAAGAAGTCCAATGCATCTATTGGATAAACGTGCTAAATAAAATACATTTTATTTGCTTATGCCATGATTTGGCGTTTTGTTTTCTAAGCTCCTATTTTTTATATCACACTTGACTTTCCTTGGAATTGTGTTTTTGAGGTTTTTTTATTTTTGTTGTCTTGGTAACTTATACAGCACCAACTCCATAGTTAAGTAACCTATACCTTAATAATCTGTAGTAAACTATGTCAAATGTCCTGATAAAATGTAGGCTGGCCACCTATAGCCACATCTCCTATGTTGTCATTTTTATTTATTTATATAGGTTTATTTATTAGACATGGCATACCAACTTAACCCTAGAGTTTACAGGGGAGACGTAGGGAGAAAAGCGACACTTTGTTGGATAATACAGGAATTTTACAGTCGTCGTCAGTTAAATGAAAGGAAATCATTGCAGACATTTGATAGCAGTTGTGGTGTAGATACATAGAAAACAGCATGTCACACTTTTAGTAAAGAACTGAAATCAGGCTGTGTTACCAACATGTAACAATAGTTTAAGATAGTGATACAGCAGTCAAAGATATTCAGAGGCAAGTGATATTTGCTTAAATTTAAAAAGAAATGAACAGTTAATAAACGTATTAAAACACTAAAAGATACATGAGGCAGAAACAGACAAAAAAAAAAAAAAAAAAAAAGAGAAAACAGGAGTTCTCTCCTCTTGGAACTGCTTTAACATCTTCTATTTGAAAGTTAGAGAGGGCATCCAAAATCATTTGCCTGGGTACCCAGTGAAAATTTGTCCAATACGTACTTCATAACTGTTCTGATCAGTTGTGCTATCAGCATGTTATCTACATATATACACACACACACACACACACACATGTATATTAAGCAAATTAATTTGATAAAGATGATTTATAAGATAATTCTAGGACAATTTCATGACAACCATGTACCTAAAAAAAATGCAAATATGGATCTGGATTCAGGAAATTGGTGATCGGATACCATTCGGTCTCTGACCAGTAGAAGTCAGAACACTGGCCATTAAAAAGTCAACCTCTGACCAGTAGAAGTCAGAACACTGGCCATTAAAAAGTCAACCTCTGACCAGTAGAAGTCAGAACACTGGCCATTAAAAAGTCAACCTCTGACCAGTAGAAGTCAGAACACTGGCCATTAAAACTCATGGAAGATGTGCAAAAAGAGGAGCATTTTCTTGTTTTGTGCAAATTAAGGTCTTTATACACCAGACCTTATATAGTTAGTGATAGCAAATCTTTTTACAGGCTTAGCGTAATCCTTTAATAAAGGTCCCATAAACATACCTGACTTACATATAACAACTCCAAGATCGCCATACCATGGATAAAAATGGAATATTCCAAGAAATGGTGTCTCAGACTTAATCTAGCGGGTCCTGACATTTCAAATGGTTACCTTAATTTTCATTGTACAGTGCTCACCTCCTAGTCTTAGTTGACAACTTGTCTTTTTAGGAAACAAGAAATTCCTACGGATGCACTCGGCATGGAAATTCAGTAACATATACAGCTTAGGTATTTCTTCAGCAAACTCAGTCTCAGTCGGCCTTCAATCAGATATTGCACAAATCTCCACATGTTTAAGCATATCATGTGTCTCTGCCAAAACCTACACCTGTAAAAACAGCCACAACATCATCAAGACGTGTAAAACACACTGTCAAGTCACAAGTGTTTATCTTCTCCTAAAAGGAATTAAGCCTTTGCAGATATTTTTCCAATAATTGTGTTGCCCACATGTTTACATTTGTCACTGTACTGACAGTATTACTAAAAAGTATGATCCAATCATCTAAAAAGCACCCAACAACCATTTCACTGTACAAGTTTCATAAAGAAGGTTCTCGTTATTCTAGATCTGTAAATTTATTTTAGGAGCAATTATCTATCTAGTGAACCTGAAAAATTGTAGCTTGCTACAGATCCCCCACCATGCCCCAGGATTCCCACTCCTCTTTTCTTGATGTACTGGAAAATATTACGGTTCAACCAAACACTCTAATAATGGGCGATTTCAACTACCCCACCATTAACTGGGAAAACTACTCATGTACCAACTCCTTCGCTCAACGCTTTCTGGAATTAATAAACTCCAATGCCCTGGATCAACTTATCCACACCCCCACCAGGGGCAACAATATCCTAGATCGAGTCATTACCAACATGAGTGACCGGTGTTCCACACCTGAAGTCAATGCCTCATTGGTCCAATCCGACCATAAGCTAATCACCCTAAATATCCACACCCTGCCCCCAAACCCCATTAAGGAAACCATGGTAAAAAATTTCTCCAAAGCCAACTTCATGCTTAAGACAGAAGTGGTGAACTTCATGACACCCATGCAGATGGACAATATAGTTACGACTACTGAATCCTACACAATTGCACTTTATAAGCACTTACACGAGTGCATGAATCGTGCTATCCCAAACAGAACCAAGATGCTATCCTCCAAAAAAAGGAAGCCAGTCTGATGGTCCCCTGCCATAAACAAACTGTACAACAGAAGGAAGAAACTGTTGCAAAAGAGAGTAAAATCCCATGAGTGGAGGAGCTCCCTGTTCAGCCTCAGTAAGAAGCTGCGATCCCTGATAAAATCCTCCAAAGCTAGTTACGAAAACAAAATCGCCACTGATTCTAAAGACAACCACAAAGCATTCTATAGCTATGTCAAGAATCTCAATGGCAACACTCAGATCTGCTCTGAGTTACAGCACAATGGCACTAAAATATACAGACCGAAATGATATTGCCAACATCCTGGCAGATAGGTTCAGTGCTAACTTTACCCTCCTCTCACCCCCTAAAGGGCCTATCTCTATACCGGAAGAATGCAAAGTTCCTGTAATCACTGCTGCCAAAGCCAAGAGCACAGCATCCATGAGACCAGACAACATCCCAGGCTGCATTCTACATGAACTACAGAATGAACTGGCATCCCAACTAAGTACCATGTTCAATCACAGCCTCACCTCAGGCTTTGTGCCTGCTGAATGGCGCACAGTGACTGTTATCCCACTCCACAAGGGGGGGGGGGCCCACCATGGACCCTGGGAAATACCACCCCATTAGCCTGACGAGCCTGGTCTGCAAGGCCATGGAATGTTTCATTATGGAACTTATAAACAAAGACATTGGTAATCTACAAATTCTGGACCCCACCCAGTTTGGGTTTGCAAAAGGCAGATCATGTCTCCTAAACCTGATAGACTTCTTTGAAGCAGTCACCAAAGCCGTAGATGAGGGTAAGGTGGTTCACACAGTCTATCTAGATCTTGCCAAGGCACACCCTCCCCCACTCTGGAATTATAGATAAACTCACTAAACTAGGTATAAATCTCTGTCACAAGATGGGTTGCCAACTGGCTCACTGACAGAACCCACACTGTGAAAGCAGACTCCAAATCCGACTTCAGACCAGTGACAAGTGGAGTACCACAGGGTTCAGTCCTGGGTCCTCTCCTGTTTGATATCTACTTCTGTGAAGTACAGGCTAACGAAGTTTGCAGATGACTGCAAACTAGGAACATAATCGAAACTCCTAATGATGTGGACATCCTACAAAAGGGCCTCACTGAGACAGATGCCTAGTGTCAAAGCCATGGCCTCAAGCTCAATGCCAAAAAGTGCATTGTCATCCCCTTTGGTAAAAACTCTGTACCCATGAACTACAACATAGGCGGTAGTATACTTAACACCGAAAGTGTGATGAGACCTTGGGACACAGGTGGACAGTAGTCTCTCCTTTGATAATCACATCACCACAATAGTCAGGAAATCTTTCTACGTGGCACACCTCATCACAAAAGGTTTCTCATCCAGAAAAAAAGAGGTCATTGTTCCCCTCTACTCATCACTCATTAGACCCATTATAGAGTTTTTTGGTATGTACCTCACAGGACATCTACAACAACTGGAAAGGTCACAGAAATACCTCACAAAGAGGATTACCGGCCTCAAAGAGATGGCCTACACAGATCATCTCAAAAAACTCCAGCTTTACTCTGTCGCATATCGCCTACTCAGAGGTGATCACTGCCTAACATACAAAGCTATGTCAAACCCAGAGCTGTTGGACATGCTCCACTTAAAGAAATCCCAATCCCTCCGAGTTACACATTCTAGGGACCTAAACCTTGTCACCACAATAAACAGAGCATGCCGAAAGGATAGATTCCTGTCCCAGAGACTTCCCATACTCTGGAACAGAGTACCTATCTATATCAAACAGAGCACCTCATTACACTCTTCAAGAAAAATCTTGATGATTGGATGGGAAATGGGAAATTCACCGCAGGGATTACTTCTGTGGCTCTGCTTGACAGTGGCACAGGAAAATTATTTTCTTGGGAGGCAAAGGCCAGGGTACCTTTTTGGCTGGGCTTGTATAGGCCCCAGGGCAGATAGCCTATTATCTACCTATGAACCTATGAGAAACTAGCCTAGCCTGGAGGTGTGGCTATCCTTAATGAATATGGGCACACCTCTGCCTTTGGTATTCCGGTACAGGTTACATGGCCGAAAAGTGTGGTATGAGTTATAGCCTGGTAGTGCAGGGGTGCTCTCTGGAGCCTTGAACCAGGTCTCAGTCACTGCTCAGATACCGATGTTCTCCATTTTAAGGAGTGCCTCGAGTGAGTGCATTTTGAGATTTAGACTTCTAGCATTGAGTAGCATCACCCTCAGTTTTTGCTTGCCTGTTCCTGTTACGGTGGTGAGTTTGTCAATTGAACCTTGCCTAAAAAAGGCACTATAGGGGTGGCAAGAGCCTTAGCCAGTATCCAGGAATTGGAAAAATTGATAACCAACTGATACTTAATCCAAACAAAACTAATGCTATTCTCAAATAATAAAATGTGTGAGGCTCCCTTCTCACTTATCACCCGCTCCTATAACACCAGAATAGAACCTGTTGACCATACCAAACTGCAAGGAGGTAGGAAATGATGACTTCCTAAAATATGATAAACACACAGCCCTATCCATCAAAAAGGTCCACATCAAACTTGACTCACTGTACAGAGCCAATTCATTCCTCACTCATACCTCCAGGCAGGCTATAGCCAGGACAATTCTACTATCCACTCTGATATACGCCTCTCCCATATTTACAAATCTTAGAAAAATCAGACCTAAACAAATTAGAGGCCTGCTACAATAAAATAGCTAGATTTGCTACTAACCACCCTTATAGATCTCACCATTCCTCAGCTCTTCACCAACGGAAGTGGATCGAATTACCAAATCTTCTGTCTCTCAATCAACTTACAATTGTCCACACCAGTATTCACTAACCAGACAACTGCCCTGCCCTCAAAAACCTAGTTCAACCTTAAACTAATAGCAGAACCCTGTGGTCATCCAACAAACTTCTACTAAAGGTCACTACAGCCAACAATAGTTTCGTGGATTCTCTGTTCTCCAACCAAATATCAAAGACCTGGAACTCCATTCCCCAACACATACTTAACATGGTTAACTCTGCCGAATCCCAACTGCTCTTCAAGGAAGAACTAACCCATAAGTGTCTCTGCTCCTGCACTAGCCCAGGATGACCGTCCTTGCTCTGTGTAGCAACACACTCACCTAGCTCCTAAGTTTTGACTTTCGGTATTAACCCAAGCCTGGTCTCTCTCTTTACTACCTTCTATATACACATTTGCATAAAAAACTCAATGACTATTTATTATGCAGTATGATGTCTAATGTGCGACTTTATTCATGTCAATCAAATTACGATGTTGTATCCAAGTCTATGCTTACTTCAGCTCATGTTGACCTTTTTACCTGTACCTTGTGTATCTTTCTCCATTTTAATACTGTACAACAAACATTACCATAAGAGAGTTTATATTAGTGACTTATGTGTTACCTTTCTACATGTGATTTAAATTTTTTTTTTTTTTTTTTTTTTAAAATGGAGCTTTTCTCCCCGGGCCCAGTCAGACACACCCAGTAAACAAATGTAAACTAACTAACTAAATACAATCTTCCAGCATGAAAGGAGTGCATGCTTCCTTTTGAGACTATGATTCATTAAACCAGTCGATGGATAGGTCCAAGGGCACGCTTCATTCATAATTGAGCATGAAGTATTAACAGACAAAAGTTAACATCGACCACAGGCAGAGTACAGACAAAAGTTAACATAGACCACAGACTGAGTACAAGACCCTAACCAACATTGCATAAGAATTAGTATCCCTCCAAAACTAATGAAGGTTTATAATAGTTACTAGATGCCATGGTAGATGTTTGTAACAGAAGAAATTATTGGTTTAACTGCAGTTGTAACAAGGAGCACCATTTCAGGAAGTAGTTCATGTTTTGTAGTTAATTAGCACTGTTCGACATTCAGTTGCCATATGTTTTAATAAAATAACTTGCACTGAAGTATAATTATAGTCAATAACATTCAATCTTTTATAACTTTATATAGATAATATTATAACTTTGTGCTTAATAAATAGCACAACTGAACTGAATATTTATACAAGTATATGCATATTTACAAATTTTACAGCCATTTTGCAGTCTGTCTTTGGTTATTTTGTACTTATTAATGTTTTAGATGGTATAACTTGATAAAGATATTTATGTTGTGCCACATTCTAAGTAACACAACTAAACTGAATATTTATACTTGTGCATATACATATTTACAAATCATTTTGTTGAACATCTAGGGTTGTTTAATACTTATTAATGTTTTAGCCAGATAAGAGAGTAATGGGGCTGGTGCCAGGGGGGAGGCTTTACCTTAAAAATTTGTCTTGGAAACATGCACAGATAATGTTTAATTTTTGTTTTTCTGAATTTGGTATATTCAACTTGTGGCTTAATTTCATGTTAAGTAATTCTAATTTACAGGTGCAATTTACTAAAAGCTCCTTTCACCTAAAGCTTGCCCAAATTGGTCCGTTAAGTGTGCGTGCATTTTATTATCTCACAGGACATAAGGGGAGGTTTTCATGTTGAGCATATTAAATAGATGAAGTACTTGTTATGTAGTAGTTTAAATGTCATTGTGGAAAGGACTGTGGCTTTTACAGTCACAGGGTGCCAGTCTACATTCCTCAGAGCTGTGCAGTAGTGTTTACTCCTGGGTGCTAAAAGAAGAAATCTACATATATGATTTATTGTGGTGTGAATGTTTGCAGTGGATGATGCTCCGCAATTATCATTCCTTGAACTACTTTTTTCATTTTTTATCTTTGGAAATAGCAAGCATCTTTTTTTTTTTTTTTGTAAATATTTCACATTTTATTTAACATTTGTTAACCAATTGCACTGATTCGTGTTGACCTTACTCGTGCATAGCCCATGTCTTTTCACTGTGCGGAGGATGCCACCATTATGCGACTTTTAGCACTGTATGTCGACTATCCAACTTGTAAAATCACCGTTCATAATTCAGGTCTGGAGCGCACATTTCCAGAAGTACATATGTGATCTTTACACCAAATACCAAAACACAAATTTCTCCAATAAAAATCAGTCTCAAAATGGCAAAAATATTGAAATTCTTTAGCATGCTGTATACCTTGGCATGAAGCAACCCTTAACCAATGCCTGGAATTCAATTTCCAAATACAAAATATTTTATTAATGGTGATAAATTTGAAGACTTGTTATAATGAGAACTTCACCTAGGAAATGATAAAGTATTCAGTTTTACCTCAGTCTATGAAACTGCTATGTGGTCATATCACACACACAGACACACAAACAGACACACACCTCATTCCTATTTCTCGAAGCTTCAAAGTATCCATAACAAAATAACAAAGTCCACCTCAGACACTCAAGTCAAAACCATTTTTAAAGTTACTTAAAAATGGTCACCCTGAAAAACAAGGAGGGTCTTTCCCAACTACGTTTTGTATACAAACTACTATGCAGAAATGTCTCCTCCTGCTTTCTGTAATCATTCTCCGACTTGTCTCCTCCTGCTTTCTGTAATCATTCTCCGACTTGTCTCCTCCTGCTTTCTGTAATCATTCTCCGACTTGTCTCCTCCTGCTTTCTGTAATCATTCTCCGACTTGTCTCCTCCTGCTTTCTGTAATCATTCTCGACTTGTCTCCTCCTGCTTTCTGTAATCATTCTCCGACTTGTCTCCTCCTGCTTTCTGTAATCATTCTCCGACTTGTCTCCTCCTGCTTTCTGTAATCATTCTCCGACTTGTCTCCTCCTGCTTTCTGTAATCATTCTCCGACTTGTCTCCTCCTGCTTTCTGTAATCATTCTCTGACTTGTCTCCTCCTGCTTTCTGTAATCATTCTCTGACTTTACTTGTTGATCATGTCCAGCACCTTCCTTCCAAGTATCCAGTTCTAACAAACATTTTAAGATCATTCTACCATATTGATTATCATCTAAATCCTGGAACTCCCTACCAAACATTTCATGTAATTTACATCAGGATTATTTAAATTAATTTTTTTTTGCAATTAAACTTATGTAACATTTACCGGCTCTTCTTTACTTTTCTCCCATCCCTTGCCTAGACTGTACCCTGCCCTGTTATCTCTGACCGTTCACTTTGTTAAAACTCTCTACTGGAAGGTCTTCAACTTTTCTTGTCCTGTCAGCACCATTTAGCCGAACCTCCCCCAGTACCAGCATCATTTAGCCGAACCTCCCCCAGTACCATTTCCATCAGAGTTAACATCCCTTCTTCCTTGGGTATTATAAATATTAGCAGGTGATTGGTGGCTGCCAAGTAACAGATCAGTTAAGCCACGTGAGATCTAGCCATCTAGTGATCCCTTGGGTACACCAAACTACTTGCTGTCACTTGCCTGTAAGGGATGGGGGTGTTAGGCCTGGAGCAAATTTTCAGTTTTCCATCCATTTGACTAAGTCAGATCTAGCGAGGGGGCATTGCTTTGCTTTACCAAAATTAGGAGTCTGTTCCAGATGTGGAGGATTGTTTTGGGAGAAATATTTGTCACGTCTTATTTATGCTGCAGTATAGATTTTGGTCCCTTTTCCTTGCATTTGTGTTAGGAATAGACATGAGGATATGCTGCAGCTCATGTAGGATTGGGTCTTTTACAGCTTTGCAGGCTACGCATAGTTTACTAGATATGAATCTCTAGGAGACAGAAAAAAAGACAGGCAGGGACTTCTGACACTCGGGGTAGCTCAGGGAGCTTATACCAGAGTTTTTTTTTTGGTGAGAAACCGAGTTTTTCCAACACAAAAGTATCTGGGACATAACAATCCATACTGGTCTGCATTTCAGTGGCCTAGCCTCTGAAAACTTGGAATGTTCCAGTAAATGGAAAGAGGTTAGCTATGAGGAAATGCTCTTCTATTGTGTCTAAAGTGGTTAGTATCCTCTATATGAAATTTCAAGACATTCTGCAATATTTTGCAATTTGCTTGACTTAAATGGTAATACAAATATAGAAAATTATTCATATATAGTTCCTGACCCAGCGACTCCCCAGCCTCTGGAATAGACTGCCCTTACATGTCAAGCAGAGGGCCTCTTTGGCCCTCTTCAAAAGGAACCTTGATGACTGGATGGGAGAAAGGAAATTCACCCCAGGGATCACATCAGTCGCCCTGCTAGACAGGGGTCCAGGGAAGTAAATAGTGTGGGAAGAAATAGCCAGGGAAGTAAATAGTGTGGGAAGAAATAGCCAGGGAATAGTTATGGCTAGGCTTGTATAGGCCCTAGGGCCAATAGCCTAGTACCAACGTATGAACCTATATCTTTAAACTGATACAAAAATATCACAGACTGGATAACTCCAAAGTTGTGCAAATTATTTATATATGATGTAACAACATTCTATGTAATTTATTATTAAATATATCATGTCTATTTCTTATGCAACACAATATCACATTAACATTGTAAGTGCATAACAGACATACACACACTTTTGTTGGAGTCCTTTTCCATTCAGAGAGCGGTGGAATTTGTTTCCATGATGCACTTAATATAACCTTTAGCTATGCATCTTATAAGCCAAATGCCATCTTCTGGCTACAGGAATGTATTGCTTATTTTGTATTTAATGCCTACGGGAGTTTATTTATTTTATGAGCATGAATGCACATGATCCATCAATTAGGGGCTACAATTTAACAAAGACAAATGGAGTTGCTGGGATCAATGACTAATAAGCTATTTGCTAAATCCAGCTGGAAACACTGAATGTGTGTGCAATATAATGTTGCAGCATTTTTGCATACTGTTAATGTGCCCAAAACCAGAAGGTCTGATTGCTGAAACTTAAGAATTCCATTTATGAACTCGATATTGTCATTTCAATGAGTTATGCAGATATCAGTAATACATTGGACACTCATATGATACTGACAGAATTCTCCAAATACTATTTAAAGTGCAGGCAAATTATAGCTGAACAATCAAAGTTCAAAAAATAAAAATGAAATTCCACATCTGGCATGCACCATTGTGCCTGCTTATCTAAGTGACTCATAGGACTTCGATTCAGTAGTGAGTAATGGTTGGCTGGGGAACATCACAGACAAATGCCAGTTTTCCTTTCCTGTGGCATCTCATAATTAATTATATGTATATATATATATATATATATATATATATATATATGTATAGGCTTTGATAGAACAAGAATTTAGAAAAGATATTATGGAGCATTGTTTCACCAAGAAGGTAGTAGCAAAAACATACAAAGAACTACTGGAGACTATACTGTCTGAGAAAAAACAAACGATTACTTCAAAATTTGTTGAGGGAAAATAACTGCTGAATCAGTGCATGCAGAATATAGACTGTGGAATGACAATGGAAAGTCATCAACTATGGAGGGGAACGGTGGATGCCTTGGCCTAGTGACAACCCTGTGAAAGGAAGCGGCTAAAAAAAGAAATCATGTTTTTTTTCTGATAAGTTACATATTTTAATGCATAAACTAGGGACACTTTGGGTCTGAATCAGAAGTGAAATGTGTTTTTGGAGCAGAAAGATGAGACTCGTACACTCCGGTGCCCAGCTCCTTACTGGCCAAGCCAAGGTTACAAATACACAGAGATGCATTCTTCTCTGTATCTGTTACAGAGCCTAGAGATAACAAAAAATATAGCAATAACTATGCAGGAGACAACATTAATGAGTTTTATGGTTAACTGCTGCAAAACATTTGAACAGAAAACCTAAAGTAAGATGGTCTTTTTTTCATATTTCATCTAGGACTGCATGGTCGACTATATACTTCTAGAGCACTTTCTTGGCAAGTCTTTGTTTGACTGATACTGTGATGTCAGCTAAAGATGGTTAACTGTGTATACATCTTACAAAATGAAAGATTGTACCTTCTGTGTTAGTTCACCATTGCAAAGTTATAAAGATTGCAAGGAATCTTTAAGAGCACTGTTAACCTTCGTTTCTTAACTATACTGGAAATGTTTCTTTTAATATTTAACTTGTACTACACCTTTCAGAAAAGACAGTAAATAAAATACTACCAATCATCTGACATTTCCAAAAATGTGTTTGTCTTGTGTCTTTAAAGCTGAAGCTATGATATGTACAAGGAACGTACCTCTCAACCTCTTACAGCAAGAAATCTGGACAAAGCCAAGAGGACTGAGGGGACAAAGGCCCAAAAATAGGGACACGTTTTAAATATTGCTCTAATAGACAAAGAAAGTTGATAGAGTAACACATTTCCATTAGCATGAATTTTCTGAAGTGTATGAAGTCTGAAACTTAAATGTCTGAGAAACAGAACAAAAATATGTGGCAAAAATCTGGACATTCTGTGAAAATCTGTACAGTTGAAAGGTATGAAAAGAATTTTGTGACATGACATTGCAAATCCAATCTAACAAAAATGGCAGATTTACAGAGTCATTCAGGCACGATGTAAAATAATTAGCAATACAATAACAAACATAATTTAAAGTAGTTCAAAACTCCTGCAAATTAAGAGCCTATTAAGAAAAAGAAAAGTATTTCATTATAAGTATTTGCAAAAGTATTTCAGCACTTCATACTGCAAGTTTTTAGCATGCTTCAGTCAGCTGGCTACAGCCAGGTAGCATTGAAATAGATACAATTTTTTCATTATGACCAGTATTGATAAAGCAGACCATCTCCTTTATTTTTAATAGTGGACAACTGAACAGAAGTGAGAATCCTTCTCCATCTCCCATGAACTTATTTATACACTATGGACTGTGTACTGCCAGCGTCAAAGCAATTGATAGCTATCGCAGCTGGATGCTGTGGGCGACTCCTGGAGCTTTTTAAATTTAGGATAATATGGTAGTGGGAGACTGAGGATATACAGTGAAATCAAGAGTCAGGGATGGATGAAGCAGCAGAAGTGAAGTGAAGCAATGTGTCTGACAACTAGCAACAGACCAGCAAAAGTGATATGGAGGATGCATTTATATATCTAGGGGAGCAGGGGCAGACAGAAGGAAGTTGGAGAAAGGCTTTGTCTGCATGCTTCAGGTAGAGGAGTACAGAAAGTAAAACAAAGAAGGAATGTATTGAATAGCAGAATTGTGTGTACGTGTGAGTGAAACAGAGAGCGACAGACTGAAAACTGAAGTGGTTGTGTATACGAGGGAGGAAGAATAGAATGGCAAAAGTGTGACATGCATAGTCAGAGATGAAGTAACAGATATGTTTAAATGTGTGCATGGGTGAGGGAGTACAGAGTGGCAGAAGTGCGACATGCATAGTCAGAGATGAAGTAACTGATATGTTTAAATGTGTGCATGGGTGAGGGAGTACAGAGTGGCAGAAGTGCGACATGCATAGTCAGAGATGAAGTAACAGATATGTTTAAATGTGTGCATGGGTGAGGGAGTACAGAGTGGCAGAAGTGCGACATGCATAGTCAGAGATGAAGTAACAGATATGTTTAAATGTGTGCATGGGTGAGGGAGTACAGAGTGGCAGAAGTGCGACATGCATAGTCAGAGATGAAGTAACAGATATGTTTAAACGTGTGTATGGGTGAGGGAGTACAGAGTGGCAGAAGTGAGACATGCATAGTCAGAGATGAAGTAACAGATATGTTTAAATGTGTGCATGGGTGAGGGAGTACAGAGTGGCAGAAGTGCGACATGCATAGTCAGAGATGAAGTAACTGATATGTTTAAATGTGTGTATGGGTGAGGGAGTACAGAGTGGCAGAAGTGTGACATGCATAGTCAGAGATGAAGTAACAGATATGCTTAAATAATCATGTTGGTCCCATTCCTATTTTAAGCTTTAAGATATTTTGCTCAACTGATGAAGTAGCTTTATTAGACCCACTGCAATTTTAACTTTAATTTCATGAATTTCTCCTATTTGTATCTAATTATCCTTTACGATGTGCATTTGCAAAATATGGTGACATCCCACGGAAGCATCAGTGACACTCAATGAAAATACCACCAACAGCCACAGAAACCCAGAGTCTCAACTGCTTTACTTTAAAAGTAAGTTGCTCCAGAACATGTGGCCAAACCCTACCCCTTCACTCATCATCTCTGGTAATTCCTCATTTCAGTATGGAACTCAAGGAAATCTTTATCACAATTCGTTCCTGCATCTTGAAACTCTACACTCCAAAATGATCAGAAAGCTCAGAAAATCTGAAACTTTTAGAACAATCTCACACACTTTTTTTTCATTTCAACAGCTAGAAATCCACCTGTAGCTCTCAAACTGCCATCTTCAACACATTAGTGGAAAACTTGAAACAAAAATAGTTTATGAACATCTTCAAGCAGGAATCTCACAGGATGGTCAAATGTATTATTTGTTGAATTAATATGATGCAGTATTATCACGGATGTGAAGGAGTGACAGACCCAGTCAATATAGAACTACAAGGAACAAGGACATATTTTAGAGATACAAACTGAGGAATACTTCAGAGGTATGAATCCAGCTTACAACAGCAGGTACACATTAATATACCTATCTTGAACTGTGCAGCATATGTTATATATTTTGTACATAGTCATCATTCTCCCCTAGCATAGTAGTTGCAAAGCCCACCTTTTTGGCTTACTGTCACACACTGCTATTTTAGATTGTGTGTTGAAGTATTATTTCTAGAATAAAGTCATACTCTTTATTGTGTAATGTAATGGTTTTGGTATTACAACTTGTATTGTCATGTTTAAAGAAAAGTTGAAACTGGCCCTAGGGCCCTGGTCATGGCTGAATAAGGTCAGTGTGTACCCCATTTACCCAATGAAAAGTAAGTAAATAAGTAAGTTGAAAGTGCATTTAGCTGTACCTCCTGCCTTTGTCCCTTATTATTTGTATTTAAGAGTTCCTTAGCAGTTAGAGTTGCTGCATCACTGTAAGAGTAGATACCAGACTCATATTTCCATGACCAGCCGACAGTATAAAGTGCTCATCTCCAGCTTAGTTTGCAGCACGGGTGGCTGCTGTGTGGAATTTGTTCATTCTGCTTGCGGACTTTCACTGGGGCATACACTTTCCTTCCACATATAAAAGGCACACTATCAGTGAATTGTTCACCCTCCAAACCATCCAGACATATATGTGGCACAGGTGAAAGAGTGATCATGTGTGCTGGGCAATGGGCTGGCACCACACCCAAGGTTACTCTGCCTTGTACCTGTACAGCATACTGCACAACTAAGCCTCTGATCTAGAATAATCACGTAACCAGAGAATGCATGAATGGCTGGATAGCAAGTCTGATAATATTCATGTTCTTATTACCAGCTACATCAGATTCAGGGTCACAGGGGAGCAAGAGATTATTCTAGCACTGACTAGAGTCAAGGCAGATAAACTAATTCCATACGTGGCACCAGCCCATCAGATCCACACACACACACACACACACACACACACACACACACACACACACACACACACACACAATATTCACTGACACCATGTCTTTAGGATGTGGAAGTAAACTGAAGCACAGTGAAAAATAAAAATGAATGGACAGAAAATGTACAGACTGCAGAAAATTCAACCAAACTGAAAAACTACACTCTGAGTGCACTGTTGTACCTCCCATTTCAGCTTCATGCTCACAACTTTCAGACCTCTTGTGTGGACTGATTTGGTTACTCCCTCATAGCCGGCCTTAGGCATAGGCCAACTAGGAGGCCGCCTAGGGTGCCGCTCTAGTAGGGGCACTTTTTCAGTATTTATTTGGTATAGGTAGATCAGGATGTGGGCACCAGATGATGTGGTAGGGGGCGCCATGAAGCCCTTTTGCCTAGAGCACCAGTTGACCTAAGGCCGCTCCCTGATAATGCAACATATGTTCATTGGCTGCTGCCTCTTCACTGTGTAACCAATTGCATGCACCTGTGAATTTTAATGAGATTTTCCACTTCAGGCTCATACCAATTGGAGAGACACAATTGCTGCTAATCAGCAGTTAATTTCAGTCTCATTTCACTTCTTAACAATAACGGAATCATAAATAGTACTGTAAATACACAGATCTGAAATGATGCTATCCATGATTCATCATCTTGAATGCATACATTTGAAATTATAAGTGCATAGCAGAATGGAATAGATGCTAGTGATCATGCATAGTCATTAATTTGAACAAGAGGCAACAGTTTTAATGGAACAAGGAGAAACAGAATGCTTCAGAAGTGGTAAAGGTGCACAACAATGTGGGATAACTTCTCATATTTGTTTAATTTACAAATGTAAACAAATCATGAGATAAGCAGCAGTATGAAACAAGGTATATAAATTGGAGGCAGAATTTTAAACAACTTTCACTAAGCTGTGGCTATCACATTATTGACAAAGCAAAGACAATTTGAAATATCCATTTATCAAGATTAAATCAAGCTCAAAATGGGTTTTCACATTAACATGAAGAAGCCAAGTATACTATCGAGTCTTAAAATAAATCAATCAATCCAGATAAATAAATATAAACAGTACACAGCTTCAGACCACCAAGATCAATAGTTAACAACTGTATGACAATTAATCAATCAATCAATCAAGAAATCCAGTGGTACGTCACTCTTGGCATAATGGTTAAATGGTTACAAAGACTCTAGATAAGATCCTCAGTTGCAGGAATGTATTTTTGGGAACATGAAAAGATTTCAAATGTTGGCTGTCCAAATGATGGCAGTGCAAAGGAAATATCACTAAAAGCTGCATTCACAGAACATTAGGTGTTGTGCTTTCTCCACTGTTGTGTAACCATAGAGTAGGTATATGTAAGTCACTGTTGTGTAACCATAGAGTAGGTATATGTAAGTTGAAGCAGTATGGGGATCTCTACCCACACTGGGTGTAGGAGGGCACACCCTGCAAAGAAAAAATATATGTTGTTCACTTTCAGCAATTTTTTTAATGTGTTCTCAGTTAGACCAAAGTCATTCAATGGATAATCATGAATTTCGATTTTCTCATATGAAATTTCAGCTTGTTCTTGAAAATCCTAGCTTGCATATCACATGGATGTGAAAATTTATCAGCGAAGAACATGAGTAATATAAAAGAGATGCCATCTAAGCATCCATGGAATATTTCAGAGCATCATAAATCAAAGGCAAGAGTTTGACTTTCATACTTTGGGCATACAGTGCAAAGAAAAAAAGCTCATGAGAAAAAGATATCATATGTGGTAAAGTCAAAGGTCAATGTAAAAACAAGACAGCCGCAATGTGATGGGCTGATATAATTACTACAGTAGACACTGTCAGAGGGGTATTTGAATGAAGGCAGATCACAGTTTAGAATGACTATCCACAGAGTTGCTGTGAGCTAACATTCACTTGCCAGCATGCAACAACATATCCACCACCACTTTCTATGGACTTTGGACAATACATGTATGGAATGCATAGCAGTGCTATTTCTCATTTTAGATAGACAGCATGGCTTAATTATAAATTGGAGACAGTATTTTAAACCATGTCCTTTAATCATATTTAATCAGTCCTCAAGATTGTAGGCGATGGAAGAAAAATCCAGTGAAGGCATTACATTAATTCCATACAATTCCAGCACTGCACCAGCAATTTTTATTTCAAAAGTGATCTGGTACCTTGGCAATTTGCCTTCATGGATCACAATTGCTTCTGATTTAGAGCAAATATATATGCGTATGCACACACAAATTGATACACAGCTGTTCATAATTAATTCATCAGCAAAATACAAACATTTAAAGTAATAAATGCATATAATAAATATATAGAATTAAGTAAATATAATATTTATTTTGTTGCTGTTGTTGGTGTTTTTCGGACTACATTAATTCCATTCTACAGTTTTCTGCCCTTTCCAAGCATTGAACATCAAATTTTTATGGAATCTTTAACCTATTTGCTCTTCAGTCTTATCTGGTATTGTCCACTCTTTTGGGGGTTGGGTGGGGGTATATATTTTGGTTCCCTAATCATACATCCAGGCAGTGGGAACAAAAGTTGTGCAAGTTCTCATAAATAGCTAGCTCAGGATTTCAGATGCATTCCAAATGTCCTGTCTGTTAGCTCACAAATGCAGTACAACGTCCTACTTTGCAGTACAACGTCCTACTTTGCAGATGTTATTGTTAGTGTTGCAGTACAACGTCCTGTTTTGCAGATGTTATTGTTAGTGTTGCAGTACAACGTCCTGTTTTGCAGATGTTATTGTTAGTGTTGCAGTACAACGTCCTACTTTGCAGATGTTATTGTTAGTGTTGCAGTACAACGTCCTGTTTTGCAGATGTTATTGTTAGTGTTGCAGTACAACGTCCTGTTTTGCAGATGTTATTGTTAGT